>NW_024885133.1:563625-681268 GCF_019232065.1 Centrocercus urophasianus | reverse complement strand
CCCCGGCCACACGTTTCCCCAGCCGTGCGTTGGTGGGGAACGTCGACTTTGGTCCGTATGGACCGAGCTTTGTTCTGCTGCTGTTTGCATGAAGGCTGATAAGCACAAAGCGTCGGAAAATAACCGCGAAACGAAACGCGTCTCACTCTGATGAGGGAGCAGGGAGATGCTGAGAGCGAAATGCAGAGGTTACCAGCAGGGAGCCCAGAGCCCCGCTGTGCCAGCAGGACGCCGTGGGGTTGGGGCACTGCGAGCAGCCGTGTGTGGGGCAGCCTCTGCTTTCCAAAGGCCTCGTTTACATTTCTTCTGCTTTACCACGTAGTCACTGTTACCCAGCAGCTCTGTGCTACACTGCAGGAAAGAAGACATATTCTCACACTTTTCTAAGGAAGAGAAGTTTTTCTTACTAGAATTTTTTTATTTATTTTAATATATAGAACACTGTTAAAAAAAAAAAAAAAAAAAAAAAAAAGCGAAATCAATTTGCTGAAGAAAACACGCAGAATCTGTAAATTTGTATCCGTGAAATTGGGGCAGGTGGGTGCGGCGGGGTCGTTTTGTCCTGTTGTGGTGCAGTCTACCTCAGTGTTTCTTAAGGCTATTTTTAATACGGCGCACCTCAAAACCTGTTCTGATGTTGTGGGCTGGACCTGTTGAGGGTCGGCGAAAGCAGTATCAGCTGATCCCAATTCTGGGGCCGGAAGGGAGCGGATGGAGCAGCTCCATCACTGCTGATCGCTGCTGTTAGTCGTAGTGACCAAAGGAAACTGCTTCCAGCTCCGAATGCGCAGCAGCAAATTTGGATCTGATACTCTGATATCATCTTAGTTCTGTTGTGATTGGAAAAGAAAACAAACACTAAAACAGACCCATTGAAATGGACGTTGTGAACAGAGGGGCAGGCGGCGGCCGCCTGCAGTGAGCCCTCCCCGTTGTTCTGACATCTTAAACCGCAGTGGCTGTAACTGCAGGAACAGAGCGCTGTTTGCACCGGGCCTGTGCTGGCTCTGGCTCCTCAGCTCGGCTGATGCCTGTTGGCTCTGTGGGCACACGCAGCGCTGCAGTCGCCCGGTGTGGGGCTGTGTGTTGGGCCTTGGGCCTTGCAGTCGTCCTCACTGAGAGCAGCAGTGGTTGGATCCAGCGCTGTGCACGGCAGCCCCACTGCTGTCCTTCCTGCGTTGCTCCTGGCCAGGAGCGGTGCGGGGCAGCCAAGGGAGGATGTCCTCAGCCGCAGCGCTCCGCCCTGATGGAAACAAACAGCCCCAACTGCCACTCGTTGGCTGTAAAAGATGATGCTCAGCTGCGGGATTAGGAAGAGCAAAGGGACGTCATCATAGAGCCCAGCTCGGAGTTCGGGAAAACCCTCTGCAACCAGCTGCCACATGAGGCCCTCCCTGCAGGGCAGCTCAGCATGGTGCAGGGTGCTCCGCTGCTGTCCCAGCACAGAGCTGCACGCACTGGGGAGCAGCCGCAGCCCTGTGGGAGCTGCAAGAGGTGCCCCGAGCAGCCGCAGCATCGCGGCTTTGAAAGCCCACAGAGCAGGAAGCCGCGGCACTGCTTTGCTGTGTGCTGTCAGCAGGTGTTGTTGTGGGGGCTGCAGAGGTCCCAGAAACATTTGTTCCATTCACTGCCCGTCTCCCAGATGCCTCTTGCAAACCCGGTTCTTCTCTTGCCGTACAGTGCAGCATTGCAAAGCTTGTCTGCGAGGCTAAAAGCCCAGCGTGGCTGCTTGTAAATACTGATTGTGTTGTAAAATAGAAGAGCTCATTGTGTGATATTGCAAACTGTGTGCCAGCTCTGGGTGGGGAAACGTGGTAGGAAATAGACCAAGCTGCGAGGAGGGCGTGCTGTGCTGCGTGCGTAGGGAAGAGGCTGCTCGATGGTTGCTGTAGGGTACTCGAAATTGGTGGGTAGTAGATCTCTTTCCTCCTAAATTTGTATTATAGTAATGGGGCACTTTGCTTAATTTTACTTTTGTTGCGTTTAATGTTGATATCTCTTTGGAAAATGTTGCTTACTGTGTTACTGACTGAAGGGTGATGAAGGAGAATGGCAAAGAGGAGCAGGAAGGGGCTGTGGCAGTTATCTCCAAGCCCCCATGGTAGGGGTGGCAGAGAGCCCATGGGTTCCCTGAACATGGCTGCGATGCGGATCCGGACCCTGAGGTCCTCCAGGGCTGTCAGTGCCAGCAGTGACACCCAGTAGTGAGCCTGGCCTCTCGCAGAGAGGAGGATGCATTGTGCCCCAGCACCCCGCTGTGCGCCGGGGGAAGAGGCTCTCGGATGGGTTGGAAGCGACTTCAGAAGTATGTGAAATTCAAAGCAGGATTCGTTCAGCATCCGTATGAACTGAATTAATTTGGCCTTTTTATCACCTTCTGCTTGCTCTGCGGTGGCTCCGCTCAGACGGACGTGTGGAGGAATGGGACTTTTCAATGCAATTTGGGAGCTGCCGGTTTTACCAGATCTGCTGTCGTTCAGTGTGCATTTCTTTTTACAGTTAAATTGCTTGTCCTTCTCAAAAGTAAGCACTTACTCTCGCAGGTTCAGCAAAATAACTGCAGCACAATGCAAGCGATAGGGGGACGGGTCGAGAAATGACTTTTAAAATCTTGTATAATAAAGTTAGTATCAACTCCTACAGCATGGTCACGTTTTTTGCCTACGCGCAGGGCTGCAGCACAGGGTGGGGGCTCAGCAAAGCTCTGCTGACCCCCTGACGGCTCCCACTGTGCAGCACTGGGTGGGTTTGCAGCCCCAGCGCTGGCGCTCATTGGGCTCTGTGTTGCCCAGCATTCTGAGCCGGGCCTCTTCCCAAAGCCTCCAAACTGTCCCTGAAAGTCTCTTCAAACCACCGTTGTTTCCAAACGCTTCTCCCATCACCTGCAAAGCAGCCGCTGACGACTCTCAGGCTGTTTGAAAAAGGTGAGCCGTGATGAAAACGCTGCATTTTGGTGTCGTTTGCAAAGTGCTGCTGTTTGTGGGGCGGCGGAGTCCAACGCAGCCGAAAGCGCCCTGAGTGCTGTGGCAGAGCTTCGCTGTGCTGCTCCCACCTTCCTCACCGCCTGTCTGAGCTCACAGCATGCAGACTGTATTGCAGTTCGCATTGCAGACCCGTCTTGTATGAAATAAAGGATCAAATGTGCCGTGATTAAAAAGAAAAACAGAAAAAACCCTCAAAGCCTCCCCTTTATTTTATCGCTTTCGTATGGAAGAGCTGAGCAGTGACGTGTACAGAAAATAACATTGAGTATGAAGAGAACACCCTTGCTGTGTGACAGAATGTTGAGCAATTGACAGTTTATATTAAAATTCTGAATAAATTATCCAAGAATAACTTCCATTTGGTTTCCGCTGTCTCTGCAGCAACAAAGGCTGCTTTACCACAGGGAAAGCTCTGAGCTCCTAGCTCAGAGCATGCGATGCTTTCAGCTACAAAATGAGTGGTGTAAGGCCCAAAGAGCCACGGGCTCAGCTCAAGGCTCAGCTCAAGGCTCAGCTCAGGGCTCAGCTTGGGGCTCAGAGGCTCCCCATCCTGTGCTATGAATTGCCACTGTGAGCAACGTGACGGAGTCCTTGTGAAGAACGCTCCTTCTTTTGAGAGGTGGTGGCCACCCCCGATGGCACTCCCCACCCCGGTTGGTCTGCGGTGAATTCCAGCGCTGTGATGTGCAGTGATGTCCATCAGCAGAGATTGTGCAGAGCTGATGCCACCTAGTGCTGCCGTGCATCCAGCCGTGGCTCTGGATGGGTCCAAGTGCAGCCTCTGAGCCCATCTGGAGTTCTGTCATTGGAAGAGCGATGAGAAAGGAGCATACTTGAAAATGTCTGGGAATTGCATCTCCAGACACAGGCTTGCTCTCAGGGGATGCAAACACAGCGTGGCCTTGCTGTCGCAGAGGTCTGCAGGCGGCGATGCGGGCGCTGGTGTCTGTGTCCCTCATCGCTCCCCCAGGTGCGCCGCTTCACTCAGCCACAAACCACGTCTGTGGATGGAGGGGATGAGCTCTGATCCTCACTCGGTTGGGGTCACTGCGCCGTCCCTCCCATCGGCCCGGTGTCTGAGCAGCCCTGCTGTGACACATTGCGCTCTTGTGGACTTAGAGAAATGAAACCTTAATTCCTCTTTGCTCTTGTGGTTTCCTGGAGCACGGGGTAATTGCTATCCCAAGCGTTGCCAAAGCTGCGGTCTCTGAGTAATTGGAGTGTGAGCTGATCTTGTTCTGATTAGGGCTTGGCTGAGGCCAGCGTGTGCATGGGGCTGCAGGGAGAGGTGCATGCGTGGGGCTCAGTGGCACAGAGCGAACGGCCGCCGCCATCATCTCTGTGCTTTGTTTCCTCCCATTGTTTCAGTACCAGGTCAGGGACTGCTGGGCCGGGGTTCTGCCAGCGCACAGCCCTGGGAGCCCACGGTGCGAGGAGCCATGGGCACAGCTTGTGTGTGCCGGGCTCACACTGCAGAGCACGCAGAGCACTTCTTCTCCGAACGGAACAGGAAGCTGTTTGCTGCAACCGCAGCCGCCGTGCCCAGCACCGCTCAGCAGCTCCCAGGACCCCGCAGGGGGCGGTTTGGGGTGCACGACTCCAGAAGGGGCGGCCGGACCCCCACGGCCCCATCCCCTGCCATAGGGTCACCATCGAAGGAGCAGCGGTATGGGCGCGGCGGTTTTGTTTGCGCCTTCGGAAAGGGGAAGCGGTGAAGTGGTGCAGCCCAAGGCCCCCGCGAGCCGCCCGGCGGTGTGGATCTTCCTTCCTCAATGAGGGGCTGCTGCTCGCGGTGCACCTGCAGGATCCGGGCTGCGGGGTGCGGCTGTGCTGTGCGGGGACATTGCTGGAGATGCCCGCGGCCCTCAGGGTGAGTTGCTGTCCTCCTCCAGGGTGTGTTGTGTGAGCTCCATCTCAGGGTTGTTGCGCGGCTTCCTCGAGGCTCTGTGCGGAAGCAGCTTCACCCCAGCGCCGGGAGATTGGGGTTTAACCCATAGGGAGCTCCCGGTTCCCTTTGGGCGGCACTGGGCTCTGAGCCCCCTGTGGCTGTGCCCCCAAGTGATGGGTGGATCCCTGCTATAGCTGCATGGGAGGCGATGCTTTGGGGTTTGCAGCTGGGTGGAGAAATGCTCTTTGCCATCCACCCCTGTGCGACACCATCCCAAAGCAAGCCCCAGAGGCTCTGCCTTGCAAGGCTGCAATCTGCACAGCAGGAGAGAGTCCTGCAGGCCAGCAGCAGCACAAGGGTGAAATCAGGCTCTGTCAGCACAGTGAGGGGTTGGGAACAGAGCCTGGAGCCAGTTTGTGCTGCGGGAGCTGATGGCAATGGGGCTCAGACACGGCAAGATGGGATTTTGGTGTCTGGGGGCAGATTGGAGTTGGCTCCCACTGACCTCAGAGTGCCCCCAGATGACAGGGTGGAGCAGGGAGCTCAGGGCAGGTTTGGGTGCACGTGTTCTGCTTCCACCTGCATCCATCAACCAGCGCTCCAGGGCTCTGTGTGCCGTGGGGTCACCAATCCTCAGCCTCCGCCGCAGGAAGTCCCGGAGCTGTCACACAGGTGGGAACGCCGGAGAGCAGGAATTTCTCTCTGGCTGCAGCTCCCATCAGCTGATACTTCTGACAAAACACTTGGCTGCTCCACTCCCCCCTTGGCAGCCCCTGGGCTGCAGCTTGCAGCGCTGCCTTAGACTTGCACCGAGCTCCGCTGTGCTCTGTGCCGTCCTCTCCGGCTCAGGGCTGTCCATACGTGGGGCTCAGGGGGTGCCCCGATGTCGGACTCACTGCTCAACCACTCCTGGCCGTCGTTCTCCAAGCGCTGGAAGAAGAGGTGGTCCTTTAAACGAGGTAACAGCGTGTGTGTGGGGAGAGAGGGCTGAGCCGCGTGGGGCGGAGGGGACAGCAGGGACAGCAGGGAGCTCGGGGTCCCCCCAGCACCGGTGCCCACTGCTCCTCTCTGCGGGGACGCTGCTTACGTGTCAGTTTCTGCCAATCCTTCCGCTGCGGATCCTTCTCAAGGCACGTCAATGCCTTTGTGCGCTGGCTAATGGGTTAAATATCAGTCTTCTGGTTTTGTAATAAATACGTTTTGTTGCTGCCAGCGAGCCGGAGGTCCCAGAGCCTTCAGGCAGCTGTCTGCGTGCTGCCGGCCGAGGGCTGAGCCTCGTGTTGTGTGCTCAGTTTGGTGTCCCAGGAGATGTTGGGCAAAACGCTCCTTCAGCCTCAGAATGGGCTGAGGAGCCTTGGGCCAGGTCATGCAGGCTTTTGGGATGGGAAATCCAGTGGTCGTGTGAGCTGGCCTCATTGCTGCACAGAGCTGCAACTTGAAAAGGGAGAGGGGAGAGCCCCAGAACAGGAGATGTCCATGATCCCAGGGGAGCTGGACACTGCCGTTCTCACTGCAAACTTTGCCCTAGGCCCAACACTTTCGGGTACAGTTATCTGTGTGGCATTAGAGCTTGAGACACACATCACTGCTTTTCTCTCCAAACTGCCTGGTTTGGAGCAGGAGCAGCCCCCAGCCCTGCACTGGGGCACTCCACACCGTGCTGGGCTCACTGCAAAGGCTCAACCAGGCTCCCTGTGCAAAATACATCAGCCTCAGTGCCCACAAGTACCCACCGCTCTGAGGAGCATCCCCAGCACAGCTGTCCTGAGCTCAATGCGTGGGCAGTACTGTGGCCAGGAGGGGATCGGGGGCTGCGAACCCCTCTCAGCCCTGCTGAGCCCCCCTAGCTGCCTCCCCAGTCGCTTGGCCCCGCGTGCCCGGAGCACCAGGTCCCAAAGGTAGCGATAAGGCTGCTTGCTGTGCAGCCTGCTGCAGCATTGGACAGCTTATCTTCTCCCCTCCTTCAGCCCCGGTCGCATGAGCCAATCCCCACCTCTGCCAGCACACGATGAGCTGGGGCCCGGCGCGGGCAAAGTGCTGCGCTTTATCCGATTTTGGCACAGTGAGCTGAGCACTTCTTTGCAGTTCAACACCCCTCTCGTTCTGATCATCCCGTGGGGCTGTGCTGGGCCAGCGGGGCAGAGCCAGGGGGACCAAATGCTGCTCTGTTCCTATCTGTGATGCCTTCAGAGCTTAGCAGCAGCCTCTATCCCCATTTGCTGGGAAATGCCCAGCTTTGTTCTGCGTTCTTCTTCCTTCTGGACTCAGCTGTTGGGTCCCACTGTCCCAGTGGCACCAAACACCCCAAGACTGCCTGAGACTGCTGTGTGCTGGGGACGCTGGCCGCCACTTCCTTCCTCCCCAGGCAGAAGCCCAGCATCTCCACGTTCTGCAAAGTCCAGCCCAGCACTGCCCCACTCGTGTGCAATGCTTTGTCCCCAGCTCTGCCCTGGGAATTCCTCTGGTGAAGCTGCTCCCTGCAGCAATAACCTTTTATGGTTCCTGGCCAGAGGCGAATTAAGCAACTGCAATACCTAATCTGCTTAATGTTCCCCTACACCAAACAGCGTGTGCTCTTGGAAGTGTCATTTTGTCATCTCATCTCCAGCTTCAGCAGAGGAAACGTGAAGACAGGTGCCTGGCTGTGCCGGGGAGCTGCAGGGCCATTCCCCAAGCACCTTGCGGTAGCAAGATGGAGCAGCATCCCTCCAACAGCCAGGCAGGGCCTTGGGGTGCGCCCTTCCTGCTGGTAGAGGGGTGACCACGTCCATCTCAGACACAGGGATGCTCCCAGCTCCTGTATGCTCCTTCCTTGTTCACCTTGTCATAACCTGATGCTTGAAAATGCGTTCTCCCAAAGAGCCCCTCCACCGGATCCCTGTGCCCAAGCGTTGGCTCCCTGCACGGTGGCAGCCCAGGGTCACCAACGGAGGACCTAAATGCAAGGAGCCAGAATCCAACGTGGCTCTCACACATTGCCTAAAATGGTGTCCCCAGTGCCGCAGCCACGTGCCGGTGCCCAACGGTCCCTGTGCTGCACTCACTGCCACTGGCTGCAAACCTGATTTATCGTGTGTTGAACAGCAGTGTCTGAAGTGCCTGGGGGGCGGGGGGGACATGAGCTGTGTGTGGAGCTGTGGGGGGCATCAACTGCAGGGCACATCACAGCCAAAGCCAGAGCTCTGCACGGCACAGGGAATATATTCCAGGCCTCCGAGGAGCTGACTCTGATCCAGGGACCCACTTCAGAGCTGCAGGATGGAGCCTGGTGTGGAGCCAGCTTTGGCACGGCCGCGACCCACCCTGCAGGAAAACACCCCTTTGTTTCAGCTCAACCCGCAGGGCTCTGGCCTCTGTCAGGCTGAGCACTCACCAGCTCTCACAGCTCCATCTCTGCTTTTCCAGGCCTTGCTCCTCTCTCTGAGGCTGCAAGGGACTGTGATGGCAGGCAGCCTCCTCTTGCTTCCCTCCTTGTGCTTCTAGAGAAGAAACATTTGTCCTCACCCCCTCACACCTCCCCAGCCCTCTGGTTGCTCCCCTTGATCAGCTTACCCCTGTCTCAATCCCAGCCCATTTCTGGGTTCAACAGCTTTTGCTGTTGCCGATGCCTTTGGCTGCTCAGCTTCCCTGGGGGCTGTGTCAGAACGTGCACTGGTTGGCCAGCACTCTGATTTTTGGTTGCCATCTGAAGAGGGGAAATCAGAAAGTAATGATAACGCTCACTGGGTGACCCTTAACCAGCCTTACAGCTCAGGCACTCTTAATTAAAACAAGGCCTTACTGGGCTGTTTTCTCTGCTGTACAACTTAAAGCCCCTTTAAAGAGCTGCAAACGTTTGAACGCACGAACACTGCTTCACACAGAACAGCTGGTGCTTGCAGACCCAAACCTCCAGCTTCTCCCTGGCGCTCGCTGCCTTCTGGGCTCTGGCACCATGCACTCCTTACTTGCAGGCTGCATCATGCAGCATTAAAGCTTGCAGGAGAATGCATGGTTTCTTGTTAGGATCTTCGTCACATTAACATTTTTACAATTCACTTTCCTGCAGTACGTTGGGTTTCTAGCAGTTTCATGCATTTCTGCTCCTACTGGATAGATATGGTCACTCACAACCTCTTGCTGTTTTCCCCACGCTTTCAGCCTTGCACTGCAGCCGGCAGCCTGGCCTCTTTCCACTCCCCTCAGCTGTGTGCATCTCAGAAGAATAAAAGGCCTCCATGAGTCATATGCAATGGTTCAGATGGTGGCGAAGGTTTACACTGTGTCTCGCTGCATAGGAATGTGCTGCAGTCAGCTGGGCGATGTTCTGCGCCGCGCGCTGAGGCCAGACCGTGGTTTTGTTTCTCAATGAGCACTGGATGCTGTGCACACACTCAGCTCACACCCACCCAGTGCTGGGAACGTCCACGTGGAGAGGAACGAGCCGCCATCGGTGGAGCCGCGCTTTTCCACTGCTGCAGAGATGTGGCACTTGGGGATGGGGGTCGGAGGCACGGTGGGGGTGGGCCGATGCTTGGGCTTGATCTTAGATGTCTTTTCCAATCTTACTGATTCTATGATTCACTGGTGCCTGAAGTCCTCCCATCTTACCGCCCATGGGTATCCTTGAGAGCACAAGGAACAAGGGGGCAGAGGGCTTTGTCCGATGCCACCCCTCTGTGCAGGGCCGACCCTGGCCACCCCATGGCACACTGTGATCCTCTGTGTCTTGCAGGATCTGACTGCAAGCCGTGCTTACGGGAGCTCGCTGACCGCAGTCCCTCTGCTTTGGAGTACCACAGCCCCAAGCGTTTCCTCCCATCCCTGATTGCTGAGGATGACACCCTGTTCACCAGCATGGCCGAAGAAAAGGCAAGTGTCCTCTTTCCTTCCACTACCACCATGCAGGGCAGCAGCTGGGCTTAGCAAACTGAGGGGTCAGTGCCATATTCAGCAGAGTCTGTGATGGAGTACGGATGGGAGAAAGGAGTACTGACCCAAACTAACTAGGGATACAAGGTTATAGTGCTCCTGTTGCTGAGCATTAGTGGAAATGAGGCATGGAGAGGTGTTAGGGTGGAAGCAACCTTTGTAGGTCCCTGGAGCAAGCTCAGCGGGTGGGTATGGGACAGGTCCACGCAGAAGAGCAGCCCCAGCATGGGAAGTGCCCCTTGGCAGGAGGTATGCGAGCATCTCGGATGGACTCCGTGCTCAGGATGAGCCTTTGTGCCTTTGCAGGAGGACTCATCTTCCACAGAGCTGGACGTCCCAGCAGCAGACTTACACAGCAGCACGGAGGATCTCCTCTCAGACTCCGCTCTGCACGGCACAGAGTATTACAAAGACCTGGGGCTTCTGAGCCCACCAGATAACAAAACAGTGCCAGAGATGGCAGCACGGCCAGAAGCTGCCCCCCAGGCTGCATCTGCCATTTGCTTATCGGAGGAGAGATCAGGGGCTCTGGGAAAAATGTCTGTGGATGTTGCTTTTTCCAATCCCATCTCCTGCTCGGTGCGTTACGGTGAGGCCGACTGCCACTTTCTGAACAAAGCTGCCAGCACTGTTGAATGTCCTGCGGAGGAAGATGAAGCTTCGGACCTTCAGGAGGCCTCGGAGTCCTTCCCCACGTTGGTGAGATCCATGTCTACCTCTAGGAGGCACAGCTGGGAGAGCCCCTTGTCACCTGTGGACTGCAAGCGCAGGTAACAGCCCATGAGGGGACATTTGGTGCATACCACAGGATGGTGCTGCCTGAGGTGGAGTTAGAGCGCTGCTGCTGCGTGATTTCCTGCCCCAAAGCAGCTGGGTGCTCACTGCTCGTGTTGGGTGCGATGGGGAAGGACAGAGATTGTGCAGCAGGGAGCTTTTATATCTCTTGGCAATAGGAAAATCTCTTGTCCTGGTCTTGGGCCCAGGACCTCCCTTCTGGGGAAAGCTTGTTTCTGGCTGGAGGGGACTCCTGAACAGCACAGCTGTCCTGATAGCCTTCAGCCTCTGGCTCAGAGGGATCTTTGCTCACTCCAGTGGATAAAGAGAGGCAGCACCTTTCTCTTCTTATCATAGAATCATAGAATGGCTTTGGTCAGAGGGGACCTTAAGTATCACCTGGATCCAACCATGTGCCATGTGCTGGTTGCATCCCACCAGATCAGGCTGCCCAGGGCCCCATCCAGTCTGACCCTGAACACCTGCAGGAATGGTGCACACACAGCTCTCTGTGCAACCTGTGCCAGGGCCTCACCATTCTGTCCCCCTGCCCTCCATGGCTGCAGAAGAGGGTGAATGTGTGGCCTGATGCTGAGCTGGGAGTGGTTTCCAGGCCTGGTATCACTGCCGTGCTCCATGCCTGCAGTGTTCTGCTTTGGGTTCCTGCATGCACGTTCACCCTGCTGACAAATATATTGATCCTTCTGCTGGCTGGGAGCTAGGTGCAAGCCAGCAATGACTATTTATATCTCTCCTCCTTATAAGGTACCCTAAAATTATCTCAGCCCAAAATCTTGGCAGTTCTTTATCAAGCTCTGTCGTTGGTTCTCAGACCCATTGTTGGGCCATGTGCCGGGGATCATTCACAGTTTACAGAGCAACAGGCACACGAGTAGTGGTGGCACAGAGCGGCCGTCTGCGTCGGTCTCCTCAGTCAGTGATGAAGCACGTGTGAGTGGAGGGGCAGGGAAGGGGAACGTGCCCTGCTGTCCTCTAAGCAAATGCTTCCTGAAGCCTGGCAGTGGGAGCAAAGCAGCAGCGAGCTGCAGGCAGAACCTGCTGCAGAGAGTAAGATTTTCCACCAAGCCCTACCCACCATTCTGTACCTGCACTGCTGGCATTGCAGCAGCATTCGGTGTCCAGGAAGCCGTGGGGTGCTGGGGGGTTGCCCTGCCCCTCGTTTCCCAGAAGAAGGTTTATTTTCCCTTCCTCAAAGCTGGGACCAGAGGGTCAGGATTTACAACATGATGCCACGCTGGTGAGTCGACAAACAACGACATCTACCATTTCTAAATGCCATGGTGCACTGCAGCCAGTGGGGCAGCAGCTCTTAAAAGGGTGAGACAGCTGTGGAGTCCCAGGAGCTGCTGAACATCCCAGCATGGGACATCCCAGGTGACTGAGGAGCTCATGGACCAGCTGAGGGCAGCCAGACAAAATGCTTTTGCTTTCTCGGTGTCCAAGCTGACTCTTCCCGGCATTCCCCCTCCCATATGCTTGCTGTGGTGGCCCTCCTTGGCTTATCTGTAGGCCTTTTAGGACTGCCAGGACACGGCAGGGGCTGTGCTGTGCCTGTCACTATGGGATGGCCCTCTAAGCTGGCTTCTTACTCTCTGCTGATTTAGGTTCAGCTTGGATACCACAGAGACAGGCAGTGATCCAGAGCAGGAGGAGGCGGAGAAAGGGAGCGGGTCCTGCGCACAGCCTTGTGTGTCCCTGCAGCTGCCCGGGGGAAAGCAGGGAGCCTGGAGCAGCAGTGCGGGCAGCATGGTGATCAAAGTGCAGATAGAGCCACTGCGACCCGGCGGCACGGCCAGCCTGGGCTCAGGGGAGGCGGTGAGTGTGCGAGGGGGTGCAGCGCTGCTGGGTGGGCACACAGGGTGGGGGGCTGTGGGAAGGCAGGGGTGACTGCTGGCACTTGGCATGGGAGCCCCATTCCCTGCCTTGCACCTTGCTGACTGTGCCCTTATGGAAGCTCTCTTGGTGCACAAAGGACCAAAGATGTCCGTGACTTTTTACTACTCTAGGAACGTGTCGGTGATGGGAAGAGACTGAGGCCACTGTCCATCCCTTCAGCCTGCAAGGCTGCCTCCCCCCAGGCACCCTGTGGTTTCAACACTTCTCTTTCAGCCGTGGAAGGTTTGTACAGACTACACGAATAGCTTCCAATGAATTCAGCTTATCTGTGATTGAGTTATAAAACCAGAGATGCAGCCTCTGCAAGTCTAGACAGCCTCTGCCCTTCTCTTCCATGTGGTCCCCAGAAGCACCCAGATGAAGTCAAGCTGACTTGGAGTCTGATCTCAGTTGAGAGCAGTCTAAGCACAGATATGTCCCCAGTGACTCATTGCCATGTATTGGTCATTCCCCACTTACACAAGTCAATGACAGTATCCTAGGAACGAATGTAGAGAATTGTCCAGAAGTAAGTGGAAGAAAAGCCATGCAGGGAGGCTGGAGGGTCTCTGGGTGGTGCCAGCCCCCATCACCAAGCTGCAAGCAGGAATTCAGTGTAATGCAAACTGGAGAAGGAAGGTGTGATACAGAAAACCAGGGTGTCTGCTGAGAGTGTTTTCTGTTCCAGGTGTTGAACCCCCTGCTCTGGAGATGCTGGAGAAGGACCATGTGTCCCCAGACCAAGTGTAGGTATTGTCAGTCCCGGCTGTTTTGAGATGACAGATTTTTGTGTGCATCTGAGCTACTGGAGATCCATCAACAGGCCATAAGGAAGATCCCACTCTATGCTGGGCACAGCTCAGTAGCTGGTTGTAGAACAGTGCTTGATTCTTTGTAGGATGCAGATGCATTTCTTTGCAAGGAAATTTTCTGATTTTTTTATTTTCTTCTGCTCTATCCCTCATAGGCTAATAGTACAGCAGGTTCTTCAGGAGCTGAAACAGTATCACGGGTGAGTGTGTCTGGTAGAGAGATTTGGGCAGGGAGGTCACTGTTCTACCTGGGATCTACCCTCAGATGAGGTGCGGAGCGCAGTGGTCAAGCAGGGAGGGTATCAGAATCACCATATCCTTCCAATGAAGCCAGGCAGGATTTGCATGAATATGCAAATACCTCTTCTGTATCTCTGCCCGTCTCCAAAGATCTGCTCTTGTGTCTTTTGCTGTGTGTCTGATGTCTTCTCCATGAACAGGGCGAAAAAGAGAGCTTGTGTGCAAGAAGGCAGTGATTCTTCCCAGCAGAATCTCACCTGGTTTGAGTTCCTGTCTAACGAGTAAGTGAGGTGGGCAGGAATCCACACGCTTTGCATCCATGGAGCAGACTCTTATTTTTAGCCCCTTTTCATCAAAGCTCTTCTGCTCTATTAATGGTGCACACGGAATATTGGTGTCTGCCACGGCTCAGCCTGGACTGGGGCCCCATTGTGCATGGCTCCAACCAAAACCAGAGCTGGACAGAATCCAAAGGCTCATGTCCTTGTTTTTAAGAATGACGGACGTTAAACCAGGTCTTCCGGGGGGTGGAGAGCCCAGGGATGGGGTGCTAAGGCAATCCTGATAAACTTCATCAGCGATCTCCTTGAACTGTGCTTGGCCTGTTATCTTCTCCTCAGGTAAGATGGTTTTGGTCTTTTTCAGAAATGAGGACAGTGGAAAGAGTGAGAAAGCAGAGAAAGGCACAAAGGTGATGCGACGCCTGAGTTCCCTGCGGAGCCGTGTCACCGGGTCCTGGCAGAAGGATAAGGTGAGGGAGAGACGCACTGCTCTGCTCTGTGCCAGGGTCCTCCCGCTTGGTTCTACCAACAACCTGTGAGCAGTGCAGGGTGTAACGGAGCTGTTGTTCTCTCCTTCCAGGGTAAGAACAAAGAGCAATCGAAAGAGAAGGAGAAAGAAACAAAGGAGCCAAAAGAGAGTTGGAAAGAGGTCAATCGGCACCAGCTTGTGCCAGGGGTTTTCTCCAGTGGCACCAGCTGCTCGCTGTGTGCCAAACCTCTCGGGAATAAAAGTGGTCTGCAGTGCCTGAGTGAGTATGGCTGTCGCTGCTGCTCTGACCCAGCCTGGCTGTCACCCACTCCCCATCCCCCCCTTGGCAGGACACAGATTCCCCGCTTCAGTCAGCCTCATGGGTTTCATGGGTTGCTTCACTTTTCTGCCTGGCTCCATTCACCCACCCTGCTGCTTGGCCTGGCTTGGTTATTCTCCAGTCTAAACGATCACTAAATCCTGCTGGGCGATATTTTATCCTTGTTATCTTTGGCCACCTGATCATTTCCTACCCCTTTACCCAAAGGAGGCTTCTAGGTCAACTTTAACAAGCTGTTTTTTCACAAAGCTCTATTTTGCCCCTGCTGCCTGGGTGAAGCTGCTTTTTAGGCTTTTTTAACCAATGCAGTGATGAGACAGCTCAGCACCTACCCTGGGCTTGTGCATAAGGATTCCTGGAGCACCCAAACCCTTAACAACTAACACAGCAGTTCAGTTGGGACCCCCGGGATCTGCATGGATGCTGCTTTTCAGATGCATGCAGTGCACAAGAATGGCAGCTGTGCCTTTGCAGGCACGCATAGGAAAATGTCTTCTCACTGCTTTTCCTTGGGCCTTTCTGCACGGCGTTGGCTGATAGACAAACTCTGTCCTCAGGGCACTGAAGAACATTTTAATTCCTAAGGGATTGCCTGTGGGTAGATTAAATCTTTTGGAAATGAGAGAATTGCTCTCTTTCTCCACCCTGTATCCTCCAGTAATTCTCATGCTCAAGTGAAGAACTCTCAGAGGCTCTTAAGGTCAGTACAACCTTCCTGGGGCAGAAGCTCTGGCTGCCCTTGGGCACGTGTTGTGAGAAACTCTCCCTCCAGGGCAGAGGAGAACTGAAAAGGACCACGGGCCATTAGTGAACATTTTAGAGGCATCACAGCAGAAAGTAGAAAGGAAGGAGCTGAGAAAGAGGAAGTGCTTTGTGTTTTGTGGACATTTTAGAAGGGACTCAAGTGTTTTGAGAAGAATGCTTTGCTCTTCCTGCCTGAGGAACCCCTTAGTGGAGGCTCTGTTGGCAGTGCTGCATGCTGCATTACCAGAAATACCTGAATCTGAGCAGCTGCAGATAGTCCTTGCTCTGTGCTGCAGCAAGAGCTTGGAGCTGCAATTTGTCTGCTCTGGGGAACTCAGGAGTCACTGCCAGGCTGAACGACCCTTCTCTCAACAGCAGTTTTGGAGCTCTGTGATCTCAGGGGTTGGAGCTACCTGTCTAAATGGCAGTGTGGCTTGGCATCGTAAGTGCGTGGGGACTGGAGATCGGTTACATTGACCTTTACCTTGTTTCTTAGACTTACCATGAGGTATCCGTGTTCTTGAGTGTTATTAACATTCAGCAGAAAAACTCCATGGTGATAGAAGAACTGCTCTGTGTTTGGGACAATGACATTTCTTTTGGCTTTCTGGGCTGCTCGGGGATTACGCTGCTTAAGCTAACGAGGGTGGCTGGGCAGCAGAGCTCATTTTCGTGAGCTCCCCTTGTGGTGGCTTGAACTCAGACTGAGCAATCGTGTGGAGTTCTGTGATGCTCATAACAATTAACGGCCTGTCTGTGGCCAGATCTGGGTAGAGGACTTGTTGCAAGACAGCTGTTAGACTGAGAGTGCCTATATTTGGATTACGTTGGGCTGAAATCTTTGCAAGCTGCTGCTGGGCAGCAGAGTTGATGGCTCATATCTCCAGTTGCTGTGACTGCAGCTGGAGCAGTGAGTGGTCTCCTGAGGAGTCACTGATAGGGCTCTGAAGAACAGAATGTGGGCCGCCGTGCAGCTGGAGTGCTGCGCTGTCCTTCAGAAGCGAGAGCTGTTCAGTCAGTGCTGAGCTGCAGCTGCTGCCAGAACCTCGGCATGTTTCCCCATCTCTCTGCTTTGGCTCGCAGCCACCTCCTGGCCCACCTCTCGGTCAGGTGCTCTTGTTTACGTGATCGCCGTGGTATTTTTAACTGCAGCACCACCGTGTGGTGGAAAGCGAGCAGGGCTCCAAGAGTGAAAATAGAAGAAAAACTAACAAAGAAAGGGCTGGGCTGAAGGCAGGGAGAGGAAGGCTGGAACGGGCTGCATAAATCATAGCAAAGATCACCGTTCTTTTGCTAGAAGCGGGCACGCAAGCTACGGAGAAGGCAGGCAGCCTGAGTGCCTATGTGTGGGGTCACCTGCTTACTTCTGCATCCCAGTTCCTCCCTTCTGCCCTCACACTGCAGCACAAAGCCTCCTGGTGCAGGTGGGAGCTCCAGGTTCATGTCTCCCAGACGTGCTGTCAGGACTCTGGCAGGGATGAAGAACAAAGAGCAGTGTTTATGGTAACTGGGATCTCAACAGCTGTGGCCACCCAAACTTTGCTGTTGTATAAACTTTGAGATGAGAGCCTCTGGGTTTATTGTTCACCTGGAAATGAAGAAAGCTCCTTTTGAGCCTCAGCTGTCAAGGGTAGAAAAGGTTCTGTGCCTAAATTAATCCCTTCTTATAAACATGCTTCCAGTGTTTATGCAATGGCAGTTAGATGGATCCCAGGAAAGCCCTGGCAGGAGGGAGCTCTGTGAGCAGGCTGTGCCATGGAGGGGAGCCAAGGGTGTGATGGCAGAATTGCTTCCCTCCCAGTGACCTGAGCTTGAGCACTGGGGTAAAGGTGGGACGTCTGTGACTTCTTCCACTGAGAGTTACATCTTCATGACCTTATGGGAGAGGTGCAGCCTCAGTCCTCTTTGTCAAGGTCAGATCAACTGTCTTCTTATAAAGCAAACCTAAGACTGCTGCAGAAGTTGCTTGGTCAGGTTTCGGTCAGGCCAGCTCTTGGCCTGGGCTTGAAATGCAGCATGTGAAATTCAGCTCTCAAATTGCACTTGTACCTACATGCTTCTGCTTTTACAATGCCCAGTGCAACATCGATAGGCCAATAAGGGAAGGGGAGGTTTTCCTTACAATCAGGAGGATGTCGTTGATTTTCTGCTCTGAGATTTCTGCTCACAGCCTACACAGAGCTCTGGGAAATCTAAAAAGCAGCAGGCAAACTTAAACTTCACATTTCTGGAAAGAGACATAACTGCCAAAAAGCTTCTGTTCTGGAGAAGAGGAAGTTTGGTTGCTGTAACATGATGACAGCGATAAATGGACTGGGAGTCCTGCTTAGAATGAGTGACTACTGACAGGAGTCCAAATAAAACAGGCAAAACCAGAGCGACTGTGATAGGCAGTGGGTTAATGTAGTCACAGGGCAACAAAGTGGGATCTAAGGCAACTGTGAAAGTGGTCTGTGGGGCTGGTTTCAGTGGAAACACTGAGCCAGGAATCTGCAGTGTACAGCCAGCCCTGCTGAATACTCACAGCAACTGCCGAGGTTTGAGAAAAGGAAGCTGGAAAAATATTTTGTTCTCAGTGCTTCTCTGCTTTTCACTTTGTACTTTCTGGACAGAATTGCCTCTATCTGGAACATTTCCAACACACTGTTCCTTGCATTTCCTCAGTAGCTCATACACCTGGCCTGACAAGTGCAGCAGGCTGTGTGACAGCAAGCTGCTTGCTACCCATTCTGTAAGAAAATCTCTATTATTGTAGAGAATTACCCAGGATTAGAAAGCTGGTGCAGTGCTCTTTACTGTGCAACCCAAACCTTAGCTCTAAGCCATGGAGTATTTCAGCTGGTTGCTATGCCAGATTTTGCACTGATTCTGTGGAGATGCCCTGAGGCCAACCACAAAGCACAGTGTGTTCTCTCCATGAAAGCTGTCACTGGGCAAGCTGCAGTGCTGAAGTTTAATGTTATAGCAAAGCACAAAGTTTGAAGTGTCTGAGGATTCATTTGTCACAAAGCAGCAGCCAGCTGTTTACCCTCAGACTGCTTTATTTAATGGTTATTTCTCTGTATTACTTTAGTGCTGAGAGGCCCTGATAAACAACTGGGACCTTTTTGTACTTAGTCCTGTACAGCAGCAGAACAAAAGGGAACATTTCTGAAAAGCTTGCAAATATAAGATGAAAAAAAAAAAAATCAATGAAGTAGGTTGCAATGTGGAAACTAGAGACAATATTGGCCTTGAGGCAGTAGGATTTCAGCCCATCTCCAGCCAAAATGGTGTCAGATTCTTCCAAAGCAGGGTGTGAAAGCTGTAAGGTGGGTTTTAAGGTTTGCTTTGTAATTGTGCATGTTGCATTTTCAGGCTTGACAGGCAACTTGCACATGCACAACTTAAAACATAAGAAATCAGTGATGGAGCTCAGCACTGTAAGCTCAGAGCGAAGCAGACTGGGTGGGAGAGGAGGTCATAAGGAGTTCTGATTTCTCCTCTCTCCAGAGAGGTCTTTGGTGGCACTGTGCTAGCACCAGGTCAAACCAGACACTATCAGTACCAGGGAACCATTTTTCCAGCAAATTAGTTACACAGGTCAGCACACAAAGCTGCTGACAGTGAAGCAGTGCCTCCTTTGCTTTTGCTGTGAGGACGCGGTGCTTGCAGGGCAGCTGGGAGGTGAGCACTGCCAACCCAGCCCAACACTTCGGCAGAAGTTGCTGCAAACACATTGTGTTGAACAGCAAATCCTGCCAGGCTTTTAATGATGAACTCCGTATTTAGAGTAAAGCCCTGGCACTGCACAAACACACGCGTTGCCGTGCTAAAGCTGTCACTTGAGGTGCTGTGTGCCATCTATTAACAGCCCGTTGTCTCTGTTGGTGCTGCGGGCAGGCGCTGATGGAAGGCAGGGCCCCTGGAAACTCAGAGCTGTTCCTCAGGGCTCTGCTTTATGGCCAGTTCTCTTCCATGTTTTCCTGGATGACTTGGGCGTAGGACGAGGAGGTGTTCTGAACGAGTTCGCTCACACTCCAAAACTGGGGGCTGTTGACTCCACCGAGGGTGGAGAGAGATCCTTCCAGAGGGAGAATTAGAGAGCTGGGTAATCACCGGCTGCGTGGAGTTTAACAAGAGCAAGGGCTGGATTCTGCACCTGGGGAGGAGCGGCTGCTCGGCACAGCAGGGCGGGCTGAAGGGAGCTGCTGGCGGCCTGCGGCTCCTTACAGGAGAGCTGCCAGAGCTCAGAGCGCTTGGGCCCTCAGACGCGGGTTTGGGGCACTGGTGCGCGGAGCCGGCGATGGACTCGACGATCCTTGCGGATCGCTTCCAACTCGGGTTCTTCTTTATTTCTATGACTCGCGGCCCCCGGGTGGAGTTTCCCCAGGAACGCCGAGGAGCGCGCTGACCCCCCTACCCGGCCCTGCGCGGTACGGCAATGCGCATGCGCGGCTTCGCGCCCTCCGCCCCTTTTTACTTCCGGGACACGGAGAGGCGTTTCCTGTTTCTGTGGCGACCGTTCCCGGGACGGAGAGCGCAGCTCGGCGGCTCCCCGGGGAGTCCGGTAAGAGACCGGGCTGCCGGTGTTCCACGGGCCCCGGTTCCTCGCGGTGCCTCTCCCAGGGCCTCGGCAGACCCGCCTGGCCCCGAGCCCCCACCCGCAGGGCCGGGCGTGGAGGCCGTTGGCTGCCCGCGGCGGGGGGAGGCGCGCGGGGTCGGTGGTGCGGATCGAGCCGGGTCTCGGCCTCGGCGCCGCGCTGAGCTCTTCGTTGTCGCGGTAAATCCCGCGGGGTTTGCGGGTCGGGGCTCAGCGTGGGGCCGAGGCGCCGTGTGGTGGGACGGCCCGTACCTGAGGTTGAGGGAGGTGAGCCGGAGCCGCGGGCTGCTGCGGCCTCGTGTGCGGGTGGTTCTCGTGTCACAGCTGGGTGCGAGCAGCTCTGCGCTGGGGCGATGGAGCCCCGTCCCTGCTGCTCACACACAGCGCCGGGGCTGCATGACAGAGCGGTGCCCCAGGTGTACGTCAGATACCTGAACTCTGGGGGAAAATGTGTCTGATGCTGTGCCTGGTTTTGCTGCCCCGGTAGACCAGCCAAATCATTGACTGTCGTTCGAAGATTCTCTGCTGTGGTTTTGTTACTGTAGTCTGTGTGTCTTCTGTGTGAAACTAAGAGAATAAACTGTTCCTTCTTAGCTGTTTGTTGCAACTCCTTTTGAAAGAGTTTTGCAGCAGGCTTTGTGATTTGTGTTCATAAATTTATGAACATAATAGTTAAATCCTCTTTGGTGTGGTATAAAAATAAACCTGTGAAGTATGGCTGTCAAACAGGAGCCATCTGACACGGTGTGTTGAAGTTCCACCTAATGTTTACGTATGAAATGCTTTAAATACCTTTTGTGATTGTCATCATTGCTGCTTCAGCCCTGTAGGGTTCCTGTGAAGTGGGGGAAGGGTTCTGTGTGGCAGAACTGAGATGGAAGTTGTTTCTTTTAGTATAACACACCGATTAGAATTTGTATTGTTTAAATGGAGAAGCATGCATTGTTCATCTGTTTCAGTTTGGGGTTCTGTGCTCGAAGAAGACCTGAACACCCCCAGAGTGCTGGGTACAACGCCGGCCCCAGTGTGTGATGTTTTGACAACAAGAGCAGAGATAGGTTGGTTTGGGAGAGCAGAGGGGAAGCTGAAGCTGAATGCAGTGTGGTGGTGTTGCTTTCTCACATGGGCTGTTGGCACTTCAGAATGCGAGGTATCTTGTCGCTGTGTACTCCTCCAGTATTTGGTTTCTGCCTCTGCACAATTAGACATGTTAGCAAGATAAGCAAACATTGGTTGCTGAAGCGGCCAGGATGAAGTTAAATCTGTTCCAAGTTCCTGGAGGTGCGTGACCTCGATTCACCAAATACAGAAACTTCTTCAAGTTCCAGTTGAAACTCCTCCTCCTCCTTAAGGAGTTGTATCATCCCCTTGCTCTGCTTCTTCAGGAGCACTGAGGCTACTTGAGGTGTTTCTCTGTTGCTGTGTTGTGCATCCTGGTTTAAATTCAGGTTTTACATTCTGTGTTAATCATTCACATGAGAGTCGTTCGGAGCTACATGTTTTCTTTGTCAGTTCAGGAGAGGATAATAACCTTGTGTGGTGTAAGGTTGAGGTTCTCTTTGATCTCTGAAGTGTCAGACATCTGAAAGCATAAAAACATGCTGTTTTACCAGGAAGCTTCCTTACCCACAGCTCTCTTTAGTTGGTTGGATTTAACAGATAGTGGATATCCTTAGTGTTAGAGCAGTACGTGAGCTCCTTATGCCTTAGAAATAGTATTAAAGGTGTCCTCCCCTGAACTTGAGTGTTTTAAAGGTGTTGTTTTTTAATCCATTGTTTAAAAACACCAACATTATATATATTTGAGGAGGGGAAAAGACATCAGTAGTTACATTTTATATCTAAGCGTTAGTTGTGACTGTCTGCAAGTGACCTTTTAAGAGTTCTTTTGCTGAGCAGTACCGTTCCAGACCAAAGGTCAGGGTCACAATGCTCATAATATTTGGTGAGTCATAGTTTTGTCCTGGAATCCAATTCTGGAAGGCACTTATGGGACATTACTGTGGTGTGGATCAGACACTGGCATTGCAGCTGGGGGGGGAATGTATTCGTGTGCCCCTCTTCAGCTGCTCACTGCCCTCCTGCATACTGGGAGTCCACGCTGTGCTTCTTGGGCTTCTTGTGTTACCCAATGAAGTTGGTTTCTGGGAGCCCTTGGGAAAGCGTCTCATTAATAAGGGTAGTGTTTGTTAACCAGTTATTTGTCTCATTATCCTCGATCATAAACAGGACCACTAATGGTGTTTGATTCCCTTGATTGTGAATGTGTCTTTGCTGGCTTAGGCTGGACGTTTGGTTTTGTGTTGGTTTTTTTCCTCATACAACATGAGAAGGACCCAGAAATGATGTTTTCTAATATTAGGCATCTATAATTAGTGTCAGTCGGTAATGATCCTTTCGTATTTGTCTTCGCTCCTAAGTATCAGTCTCAGTCTCTTCAGTTTCCTGTGACTTCCCCTCTTTTGTGTCCCTCACTTTTTTCTCTTTGCTGCTTTCTTGACTCCTGCACTCTGTCCAGAGAATAAAGAGTGCAAAGAGTCCTGGTGTGCAGGAAAAGGAAATCCGTTTCAGAGGTATTCAAAGGTTTGTTCTCATCCCTGATTGGGAGCGTCTTTGGTTCAGCAAAAGGGAGAGAGGTGGGATATGTTTTGTAAAAGGAATCGTGCTTATAAAACAGCCCGGTTCTTCTGCCAGTTCTCAAAATGTGGCTCTGTTATGTGGGTGAAAATAATGCCCTTTGGAAACCAGTGAGTTCCCAGCATTTCGAGTTGTCCTTCAGAGCCAAGTCCTCCTGTTTATCTCTGGTTTTCTGAGACTTTCCTGCAGCACTTCCCCATTTTCTAGTATGTTCTCTCCTGTTGTGTGGAGAATCTTTTGGCAGCATAGGAAACCAGTGCACAGCACTGTTAGGAATGTCATTGCATCTGATGAAAAATAGCAACCAAGTGGTAGAAGGTGTTGTCTTTAGCTGAACAAGTACATGGTTTTAAAGCTGGAACATATTTTAAAGTTAATACCCCTTTACAGTTAGCTTACCCAGGCAGCCGAAGTTCTGAGGAAGGACTGCTTACTGTTAATACAACTACTGATCATTAGTAGGAAAGAATTGGACATGATCACTGAATAGAGGGAAATGGCAGGGAGTATCAGTGTCTGGTTTGTTTGATAAGGTGTGTAGGAATGGTGCATGACCCCATCTGGCTGGACAACGTGGGTCTGGGGAGCAGCAGTGATGTGTGGGGCAGAGCAGGGCTGGGTGACCCCCCTGTCCCCGTCCCCAGCACTGTGGGGCTGTGTCCTGACGGAGCCCAGTCAGAAACTGGGTGGAATCCAACCCAGCATGAGACCAGGAAGGATTTCTCATTTTCCTGTTGTGTGATGACAGCCCTACAGCTGCTCCTTCCTCTCAGGGGTTGCTGTTGTCACTTGGCTGTGTGTTATTCTGGCATAGCTTTTACTGAGCTGCTTGTTTGCTGCTGATGTGTGTTCACCAATGCAATAATAGCTCGTGTGTTCTGTAGGGTGCCTTTCTTGCAGGGGTAAGATACTGGTAGAAAGGTCACAAAGGAGAGAGAAGCAATGGCTTTTGTGCAAGGTTAATGTGTGGCAGGCCCTGCCAGCGCAGCGCTCTGCTCAGGTGTCCTGCAGTTGTGGCAGCTGCATGACATGTGAACATCGTTCTGATCAGGGGGCTTCATCTGTCAGACTTGTTTTGTTATGTTTGTTTAGTTGTGTTTAAGGCCAAGTAAATATTTCAGTTATTTGGTAGTTGTGGAGAACATTGGGTGATGTTTGAGGTCCAACCATGGTGTGGAACCACAGCCAGAGCGTGCATGAGGATGCTCACTGGAGCACCCCAGGTTAATCTGCATCTATTCCAAAATGTAAAGATCTTTTATCTCTTTTCTCTTTCTTTCCCTAGATGAGAGCAGCAAGAATAATTAAGACTTCTTGTGTGTGTTTCAGATTGTGCAGTGAATGTCCATAAGAACTGCAAGGGTTTGCTGGCTGAATGCAGCAGCATCAGAACCAAGGTGGGTTTTAAAATGTGTTTTGTTACCAATAACAGTGCTTGACAGTAAGACTGATCTGGTGGAAGTGTACTGAGTTATGTTAGTGCAGAATTAGTGCAGAATCCTGCCCTGCATCTTTAACAGACACTGACTAATCACCCACTTGTCATTATGGTTATTTATGTAAGTAGTGAAAAGTTGAACAGTCCATTATTGTTCTGAAAGCTGTTTGACATTGCTGGTGTCTGTCAGAGCTAGCATTTAAAAGAATGCTCAAAGCAATGTTGTTTTTTTTAACTATAATTGAATTATTTCATACCTCTGAATTTCATGTGACTGCACCTTACTGGGTTGTCCCACCTCAATGCAGAGGACAGAGTGAGGGGCACAGAGGAGTTTGGTTGTAACAGCTGCACATTGCTTCTAAGCTGAGCAATGCAGAATAAGTGGTTTAATTTTCAACCTGTGATAAGCTTCTGTCTTGCCAGGCTGTCCAGGTTCTGTCTGTCACTGGGGTGCATGTGATTGCTTATGAACTCAGGGCTTGGTCTCAGATAGTATCTCTCACTTTTTCAATTCTGGCATTGGTTTCAAAAATCGTTTCCTCCTTCTTGTATCTGCTCAGACTCCAGGGCTTGGTTTGTTTGAACTTGCAACTGTCAGTGATTTCAGAGCCTGATAGCAGCTTACGAGCTGAGAGGAAAAGAGCGTAACAGCTCAAACCTGGGCTGTTGGGGTTAGAGGAAATGTTGTTAGCCTTTAGTGATTTAGAGTGTAGGAATGTTCTGATGTTGTTTTTGTGGGTTTATTTTAACATGTATATTTTCAAACTTTTCCAGGCCTTGTGCGTTTTCCTTTTAAGCATAAAAATTCATGCTATCATTCTTTCATTCTTGAGTCGCCCCTTACAAATTGCTCCTGAAGAGAACAAAGAGGGAATGGTGGCACAAAATGATATGGAGAATGGAGCCAGGGGTGAAAAGCAAGACTCCCCAGCAGCCATTTGTTGTAAACTCATTACTTAATTTTGTCTGTCTTTGCTAAATGGAGTCTCAGAGGATTGTAGTACCCAATGTGGTAAGGATGAGAAAGTTGTGCAGATAGCAAGGATGTTGGGCCTTGAACAGTCTTACTTTGGATGAAACCTGGCATTGGCTTGGGTTAGTGTTAGTTTAGTTATTACTGCTTTATGCTAAACCACAGTGAAGTGTAGGTGGAGATTGTTTACCTGAAGGGTAAGGTGAAGGATTTTATGGATGTGTTTCTTATGGTCATGGCTTTAATTCAGCTGTAACTTCACTTTTACTTCAGTTTGGTTTATAGTTGATGGAACGTTTACGTATGGGATTCATGTCTGCATGCTGTTCTTCTGGAGCGTGGAGAAATCAGAGCTGTTATTGTGTCAAATTGTGTGGGCCCCTGCATGCAGCTTTGTTATATGCTAGGGAAAATCAGATTTATTTTGGGCTGAAAGTTTGGGCTGTATGTGTAAGACTGTTGTCTTTTTTCCCATAGCAGAAAGATTTGCAGCACAGACCTTCTGGACCTGCACAAAGTTCGTCCCAGTGCATTTCCCCAGGTTTGTACTAAAGAGTGATTTCTGTGCTCAAGGCTCATCTGTTCAATTGTATTTTTTTCTTTAATATGTTTTAGAGGCTATACACAGTGTGTTATTGAAGTATAGAGAAGGTCTCTTTTAATAAGATGGCTTCATTTTTTTTCTGCTGGGAATGGCTGAGAGGCTCCTGGCAATCTCCTGTGTGTTTTTATCTCTTTATCTTTTTATTTTTCTTTATACCTTCTTGCTGTGTAACCTCAAAATATCATGGTGAAAGGGGATCGATAAGCTAGTTTCTCATTGATTGTCTATTCTCTGGCCTCTGAAAAGACTAGAACTGTGAACTTTGTTTTACATCAGATTTTCATAATTGTCTATTTAAAACTTGCCTGCAGCTGGTGGTTGCTAGAAACCTCTAAGCTGAGCCAGTGCTAATGGTCTGAACAGAAATCTTTGTTGAAATGAAGTGGGGAAAAGGGACCTGGGAGCGCAAATGAGAAGCAAGAAGGGTCTGTTGCAGCACAGGCATTGAAATGGGCTTTCTGCTACTAGAGAAGACCATCGTAGCTGTCGTTGTGAGATTTAAATGGCATTTTAATTGGGAGAAGATACGAGATGTGCATTAACAGAATTGCTTCTCGGGTTCTCAGGTGACTTGCCATACCAGAACAGAATTATCTTCTGCTGTGCGGTCGGTCTGCTTTGATGGGCATAAGAAACACAATGGAGTTGAATGTCTGGGTATTACTCTGATTTCTACAAATATATTTATTAGGTATCATTTGGCTTGAGTTTCAAGCAGTACTTCATGAAACAATTCTTACCAACAAGGGGAATGATTATTGTGAGAAGATGAGTGGTTGATTGCACGGTCAAAAATGGTTTTGTGCACTTAGGGAAAGGAGCAGAGACTAAAATAGGAAGCCAGGAGGAATAAAGAAAACAGGAGATGCTGGCTGTAGGGCTTCTGGTTGGAACAGCTCTGTGGTACACAGTCTGGTCTGATGCTGTAGGCTAGCAGCGATCGATGCGGACTCTCAGCAGTGTGCAGACAGTGCTAATTGAACTCAGAAAATGGCTTTTTGTTGGTGCAGACTTGGCTAGGCAGCCACTGCTTGTTTTTTGTGGTCAGAAGCAGAAGATGGAAGTTAGAAGAGCAGCTGATAGCATGGGCTGTGTTGTTACCCACTGCAGGCTGCAGTGCCCAGCAAAAGAAGCCAGAGGTATGAGTGTAGAAGAGGAGCGTCTTAAAGATTCAAGTTGTGCCCTCCCCCATGTTTTCCTCAGGTGTTGAGATTTGACCTGCCGTTGTGAATTAAAGCTCTTCTGTTCTTGCCTTGGAAGCAAGGAAAGAGAGCATGGTGGCTGATTTCAATACTTCGCCAAATGGAAATGGATCTCATCTGTTATTGAGGTCTTGTTCAAGAAATTCTCTTTTGCCAATCCCACCAACATTCACTTATTTTGCTTAGTTGGGAGGATGGGCTTAAAGCTCTTTGCTTGGATGATGGATGGGGAAATGGATCTCAGTTTACTCGGTTTGTTGTAGGCTGAGAATGAGCTGTGTGCATGTGCAAACTATTCCAAACTCAACTGCCAATGGGTAAAGCTGCAGTGTTATTTGCATTACATGTTATTGATGAAACCTTCTCTGAAGCTCTCCTGCCGTTCCAGTCAACTGTTTCAAGGAGAGTGAGATCACAGAGCTGGGGTGGAGAGCAGGGATATGAAGAAATGTGGAAAAACCTGTTTTATGAATAGAAATGGGAATGCCTTGATTGTCCTGTGTTTGGCTGAGGAAAACAAGTGTGAGGGGAGAGGGATCTTCAGCAGGGGTGCAGACCGAGGAGAGGGGGCTTTGGGGGCTGAATAGGCCAGAAGGAAAGTTGTAGATTGGTGATGGTGGGCACAGGCTGGGGTTGAAGGCGCTCTTGAGCTGCTACAGCGTGGCATGGAGGTCAGTCTGACTGCTGAGACAGCCTGCATCCAGGGCCTCCAAGGTGAGGATTCTTCCACTGCCATGTCCTTAAAAGCACTCTGAAGACAGACCTTGCCAGTGAGAAGGTTTGAGGATTGTCTGATTCCTCATCCTCAACTTCCCTGAAGTTCCTTTTATAAAAGGACATCTTTGGTCTCCTGTTTCATATCATTCGTTGCAGACATTAGTACTAAATAGTTGTATCCAATTTTCGTAAGTCTATTACAGGCTTCATGTATTGTATAACAGTGATTAAAGTTTTAAATGTCTTTCCAGTTCGTAGTCTGTCCAGATTTAAAAAGCATTAAAAATCTGCAGGATGAAAATTAAATTTAGCTCTGGTGTCTCTTGCGCTCAGCGCGCAGATAGAAATGGCTGAGCAGCAATAAGCATTGCAGAGAACTTGTGGTTTTCTGTGATCTCAGATTTTTCTTGTTTGCCATGAAATGTTCTGTGCCCTTATGCAGTAGGATGTGAATAATGGTGTGTAGGTTCTGGTGTTTTACTAAAGGAGAAGATACTTTGCAATTTCCACACTAAATGGGCACAGTAGGGACCAATTTCCTGCACTTCAGACCTGCTGATTTAGCCAATACAGTAAGTTAAGTGACAGCTTTACATTTCTAGAAGGATCACAGGTAGTATAAAAACAGTGCATCTCTGGGGCCACTTTACTGTGCCAGGTCTGAGGGCAGCCAGGAGTGAGCATGGGGAATACAAATTCAAAAAGCAGCGGCAGAAGCCATGCGATCCCCGCTGCTCCCGAGCTGTCTTTCTGTGGCTCCTTCTCGAGAAAATGGAATGAAAATGTCTTTTTGGACAACGAGCTTCTGACATCCAAGATCCTGTCCGTTCTCCGTCCGCATTCGGAGAGAGGTTTGAGAGCGGGCGACCTGCAGTGTGCGCCTCACTTTCTGAGCACCAATTCGCTTCTCGCCTCGCTAGCAGCTTCCCTGAAGGAGCAGCCCCAGCCCCGGAGCCTGCTCCTGGGGCCTGATGGCACCCCAGCGCTGCCGCGGAGCCTCGGCATGACTATCGCCCAGAGGGGAAATCCTCCGTCTGCGCTGAGTACTGCAGGAGCCGCCGGCAAGTTGGGGTGAGTGAACTACTTCTCCTTCGCTGGCTTCTGCTGCCGCCCCCTCCCCCATCCGAAAAGAAAACCGATTAAAAATAAAACGAGGCTCGTGTTTTAGAGCTTGAGAGAGGATCGTTGGGCGCTTAATGCTGAATTCTGTTGTTTAAAATAACAGTCTGTCTTTAGTCCCTCTGTGCTGTGTCGCAAAGATGTACTGTAAGATAGTGGAGTGTTCGAGTATTCCTGCCTGGAGCATGGTTTGAATGGGCGTTTTTATCTTCAGACTTGCTGAAATTCGAGAATCTTTTCTGAGATCACTGTGCTGGGCTGTGCTGGTTGTGACTCGTGTGGAAGGACAGTGCTTTAAATTGCAGGATACCTGGGTTAAAATAGTGGACGAGTTCAAAGCTGTCTGCTGGTTTGTGTGGTTGTGCACTTCTTGTATACCACAGTTCTGCTCCGTCCTCGCTGAAACTGCCCTTAGTACTCTGAAATGGCTGTGGTTTGTCAGCAGGTGATGTGCTGTTGTTTTTTATGGCAGATTAGAAGTTGCATCCTTGCTCTTGCTGCTCTAATTAAATCTGCATTGTGTCACTGATCAATGTGCTACACTTATTTGTCTGTGTAAACTGCGAGTGCAGGGGTAGCTTTTGTGTTTTTTAACTTCATTGCTTTATAGGAAAGCTGCTTGTTGAAGTAGTTGGCTTTTATTTATTAAGTAGAAAAACTTAAAAAATATTAATGTTCTGTCTGGGTCCCTCATTCTAATTTCTTTGGCCGCTTAGATTAATTTCAGGAGACATGGATGAAGGGGATTCAGGATTTATAAAGTTTAAGCAGACCTCAGATGATGTTGTCTCACTTGCACCTTCAACAGCAGACTGCCTTTTTCTGGAAGGTACGGAAGCTTCTGTGTTTTTCAGCACTTTCGGACGAGTAGGAAACTGCATACAGTGCATCTTGAGATGTATTTACCCTTGCTGGTGGTAATGAAGGATAAAGATTAATTGTTGAAATCGAATGTGCTTTTGGTCTAGATGCGTATTCCCTGTCCCTCCGAAGTGAAATAGAAACAGACGCTCATGAGTTTGAGGCAGAGTCCTGGAGCCTTGCAGTGGAACAGTCTTATGCAAAGAAGCAAAAGAAAGAAGTTGTAAAAAGGCAGGATGTCATTTATGGTAAGAGCACTGTGAATTCTTTAAAACTTTGTTTTGTAGTGTCACTGTTCTGAAACAACAGAAATGGTTGTTTTTATGAGCTTCCAGTTGGGCTGGTGCTTGGAAACTGAAACTGAATACAAACTTTCAAGTCTGTTATTTATCTCAGTGTGCCTAAGTCCTCCTCATAACGATTTTAAGCAACCCGTATTTATCTTTCTGCCTGTGTAAGCAGCAAACCTAGCTGTGCAATTAGGAAATATCCTAAGCTCAACTTCTACTGGGAGGTGATATTAAACAAGCAGGGTCATTCTTGGTCACTGTTTGATTCAGAGATTAGCAGGGCAAATTCAGGTGCTTTAATTGTGGTTATGTTCTTTCCTTGATAGTGATGTAATACCTTAGAAGAAGTTTATGGACAGCTTCAGAATAGCTGGCTTCTAGCAAGATCTAGAATGGTACAAAGTATGGCTGGAAGGAGACAAGATGTCACATAGTCTTCACTGTCAGTGTCTGCTGTTGTATAATCAGCTGTACCCAGACTTCAGCTGTTTGTTCTGCTTGCTAATAAACATCTCTGAAAAATGCTGCAATATTAAGCTCTCTGATTGATAAGGGAAGTTGTTCCTGATATTTGATATAAAGCTGCTTTTGCTGCAGTTTAAGAATATCACCTCTCGTTTCTCTCATCCTATCTGTCGCCCCTGATACCAGAAGCAGTTGAGGGTTGTTTTTCTAGCTATTGTTACTTGGGTAGTAGGTTTGGTCCCTTGCAGAAGATGATGACTTTCAGAGACTGCTCTCCTCTCACTGGTCACGGCATGCTGCCTAAATGAGCACTAATTTTTATTTCCCCGTACCCAGAACTAATGCAGACTGAAATGCACCACGTCAGAACACTGAAAATAATGCTGAAGGTGTACTCCAAAGCCATGAAAGAGGAACTGCAGTTCTCAAATGCAGTCATCAACAAGCTGTTCCCCTGTGTGGATGAGCTGCTGGAGATGCATGGGCAATTCCTGCTCCAGTTAAAGGAGCGGCGAAAGGAGTCCTTGGAAGAAGGCAGTGACCGAAATTACATGATCCAGAACATTGGGGACCTCTTGGTAAAACAGGTGTGAGACTGTGCCAGATTTCTTGATGCTATGAAGCACCTGAAAAGCTGATTGTAAGATAAATACGTGGCTGTGTAGAAGTTGAAAGAAGGCTGGGTTTAAGAGCATCGTCTGTATGTGTGAATGTGGCTGCCAGGAGCACGTCTGGTCAAAGTGAGGTGTTCAGTGGGTGCTCTTTAGGCACACGTGTGCTCGTTGTGTGGTATGCAGTGAGTGATTTGGTCTTTGTGCTGAAAGTACAGCAATGTGCTGATGGTGTCCTTCCCAAACACAGCTGTTATGCACTTCATGCTGAGCTTCTTGGTTCTGACCGTTTAATTTTTTTTACTAATGACAGCTGCTTTTAAGTTTAGTGCCTGCTCTGTTAATGAGTGGATGCAGCAATTTCTTTTTGTGTACCGTGGCCATTTTTGTTGTAGTTGTTCTTCACCTTTTACAATCCTTGGTCTTTAAGCGCAGAAGCTCAGAAATCCTCTTAAAAACTTGCATTAAGACAGCAGTCAGTTAATACTTGTTTAAGCTCTCAGTTTTCTTCTGTAACAGAAATAAGAAATATTGAAATGCTGTCTCAGGATTCAGTTAATGTAAAACTATGTTAAACGTGGGTCTTGGGGTGCTTGTAGGTTAATGATTCATGTGTTTAATACTTATTTCTCATTTAGTTCTCAGGTGAAAATGGAGAGAGAATGAAAGAAAAATACGGTGTGTTCTGTTCTGGACACAATGAAGCTGTTAGTCACTATAAGGACCTGCTCCAAAGCCACAAGAAGTTCCAAAACTTAATAAAGGTAAACAGCAATCAGAAGCCTCCCATTATTGCTGTGCAAAGTATGCTTGAACTCTTTCAGTTCTTTTTTTATACTTGAAGATATCTTAATTTTGAATGAGCAGGTATTAAGAGGTATCTTCTCATTGTTTGATAGCTTGTTTGCTGCTTGCATTCTAAATGTTTTGAGCTGTTTGGGGTGGGCAGGTATCTTTTTCTTGAGCACCCAGTTCTGGGAAGTAGAATATTGGTTCTATTCATGGCTTCATCCGTGACTGCCGTGCTGTGTGGCCATCTATGTAAATTGGCTTGATAAATACTGTTGATAAAAATACCATAGGAAAACCAGGAACTCTTAATTTAGTTTTGCCCACTACATCATCTTTCCAAAACCAGAAGATTGGCTCCAGGGCAGTTTGTTGATCTGCTGTACAGTGTAATGCACAATTAATAGGACAGGCACAAGAAGCACAGCCAGACTGGAAGCCTGTAACCTGAATCTTAGCTGGCACTGCACAGCCCGTGGTGTTCTCGTGTTCCAGTCATTAGTAAGTGATACTGTGTGAACTTTCCAGCACGATTTTGTGGTTATAGCTCTTCTTAACTAGGTGCCTTGAAAGAGAAAGGCTTTCTCTTCTAAAGAAACTAAACCAGTAAGCAGAGTTTTAACACAAATGGCCTTTGTTGTAAAGAAAGATCTGGGTGCTGTATTCAGCCCCCAGCAGTGCTTTGTTCCTGCAGTCAGGCCAGCTGGTGGCATTTTGGTGCTTTAGTCTTCTATTTCTAAGCAGGAAAGCATTTCTGTGCACCAACATCCTCGTGATCATGCAGTGGTAAAATAAACACTAATTCATAATTTGGCTGTTTGGGTTTGGTTTTAAAATTATTATGCTTTCCTATGTAGTTAAGGACTGGTCCATTACAGAAGGCGTTCAGTTAGCAAACAGTTCAGATTCAGTTAAAAGTAGTTGAAAATGATAACAAAAATGTTTTTTTTCTAGTAATAAAGGCATTTTTTGATGTTATCAGCAGTTTTGCTTTTGTAACAGAGCACAGCTCATTTTGTGGTGCTAAACTTAATTTTGTAAATGTGTAAACGGAAAGGGAGGGAGTTAAAAACAAAATATAAACGGGTGACAGAAGAATCTGTCTTGTTTTCTAGAAAATTGGCAACTGTTCCATTGTGAGGAGACTTGGTGTCCAGGAGTGCATCCTTCTGGTTACGCAGCGCATCACCAAATACCCGGTCCTGGTGGAACGCATTATTCAGAATACAGAAGGTAGTTTGCTTGATCTTTCCTAGGAGCCTGACAGTTCTCATCCTGTCTCTCTATTCCCCGTGTTCTTTCCTCAGATGAAGGGAACAGGCTGGTTCTGCCTTGTAGCAGCTTTCTTACTTCCTAGTTAGCTGGAGATGCAGTTCTAGATGCAGATTCACGTCAGTCTTGCTTCGTCAGAGGATCAGAAGCAACACTGAGCTTCAAGTTCAGGGGCACAGCATTGTAGCAGCTAAGCCTAGCAGTTCATTAAAGATGCAGAGCGAAAGGAATTAACTTATTTATAGGCTCAAGCTCTTGAGAAATACTGTCAAATGCTCAGTCAGGAACCTTCATGTTAAAACATTTGATTGATTCATAATTGCATTCCTGGGTTGAAAATGGGACTAATTGCTGTTCTTTTCTCTTAGTTGGAACTAAGGATTATGAAGATCTGAACCATGCCCTTAATTTAATTAAGTATACGATCACTCATGTCGATGCCATAGTAAATGAGTGTGAGAAGGGGCAGCGCCTTAAAGAGATTATGCATAAAATGGAGCTGAAATCATCTGGGAAGTGCAAGAATGGGCTTTTCTTCCGTAAGGATGACATGGGACAGAGGAGGCTTCTGCTGGATGGGATGCTGTACTGGAAGGCTGCGTCAGGACGGCTCAAAGGTGAGGGACCAGGAATGGGAGAAGTACAACGAGATTTGTCTTTGTTCTGTAACTACTTATTAGTGATTGATGGAGCATAAAGGATGACGATAACCCACTTGTTTAATAGGATGTTGGAGGCAATAGATCTTGTTCTGTTCCTGGCTTGTCCAATAAGCATCTCTGTAATGGTGCATGATAAGTTCCTTATGCTGTTTGCTTATTATCTGTCTGATCTGCTTTCCAATTCAAGAGGGAGACCTTCAGGTAAATGACGAAGCTTTGAGTCGTATCGACTTGTCTCCTGTGGAAAGGCACTGTACTGTGCAAGCTCTTGGCTCATGCATGGAGAAGTTGCCAAACCTGTGACACCTTTATTCTGCAGAATGTCTGTTTATCCAGAAAATCAAAACCACGTTCATCAGTGAACATTTTAACAGCTTCATTGTTCAGCTGTTCTGAGAAAAGCTTCAGGTGTAGTGAAGCCAAGAGAAGCTGGTGCTGTGAACATCTGCAGATTCAGAATGGTCTGCCATTGAGGGAGATACGTTCAGTCATGACCACTGGAGTCCAGATGCAGTGTGCCTCTGTGGGTGCTTCCAAGCTTTGGGTTGGCTCTGTTTGTATTCTGCTGGCTCTGCATGTGTGCAGGCTGTGCCTGGAAGCTTCAGTGTTTTGAGTCTGTGCTGGTTTCTTTGAATCAAAGTCTTTTTCTTTTGTTACTGTAGATGTTTTGGCAGTCCTGCTAAACGATGTACTGCTGCTCTTACAAGAAAAGGACCAAAAATACGTGTTTGTATCAGTGGTAGGTATTGGTCATCTTATTTAATGTGTTTACTTAGAATATTTATGAGAGTAATGACAGAAAAAATACAAATAGAAATGTTAGTTGTTATGCTGGCCTCACATGCAGTTGATAAACAAGCCAGTGGTTCAGCGCTTCTCCTTTGTGCTGTGACTTTGCCTTTCACTGAGCTTTGTTAGGCTGCTTTAAAAGGCACTTGCAAATAAGATCTGCTTCTGTGTATCAGTTTGAAGGGGAAAACGATCTTCCATTTCGGCTAGGTGTGTGGTGCAATAGCCAAGGACTTGCTGTGGGCAGGGAATTTTCCTGAAGGAAACACAGAAAAAGCATTACATGCTGATGTAATTACTACAGCAGTGCAGAATGCTCAGTGGATTTGCTTGCTTTCCTGGGGCATTTCCACAGGTGTACTCAGAGCAGTTGATTGTGTATACTTTGTCCTTTTCCAGTTCAGTTATGACTGTAATAGAACCAGTCCAGGTATCACTCCTCCACGGATAAATGCAGCAAGTGAGAGGAGCAGATGGATCGGTTTTACAGCTCCATTTCCTTAATTTCACTGTAGATTATGGTGTGGAGCAGCTGCAAAGAAGCATTCTCTTCTGAAAACCTTCCTAGGTTACAAATATTGGACCTTTGCTTTAATTTTCAGTCAAGTAGCAAGAACTCTTATTTTTGAAGTGTGCAGTCTGTGTTGTATGTTTTGATTTATGGTTAGTGAGTGAAGAGTGGCAGGTGTCAGAAGTGGCACCATAGCAGAAAGAAAATTACTGCGTTGCTGTGTCGTGGTGGCTGTGTAGCCCTGTGCAGTGAGAAGATGGAGGGCACTTAGAAGCACAAACTCTAAGAAATGTGTATGATACAGTGCAATAAATAATATTCTCTTTTATAGGATTCTAAGCCACCAGTTATCTCGCTGCAAAAGCTGATTGTAAGAGAGGTAGCTAATGAGGAAAAGGCGATGTTCTTAATTAGTGCTTCCCTAGAAGGACCAGAGATGTATGAAATTCACACAGGCTCAAAAGAAGAGAGGAATTCCTGGATGGCTCACATCCGCAGAGCTGTAGAAAGGTAAATAATGACTGCAGGCTGGAAGGCTTCATCTGCCACTCATCAGCCTTCCCTTCCCAGGACTCGCATGTGTCAGTTCATCATAAAAAAGTACTTCTAGCTGTTTGTAAACTTCCTTTGTAAGACTGAAGCAGCTGCTTGGTGCATGTTTACTGGACAGAAGCTGCTCGAAAAGATGCTGGAACAAATAGCTTAAGACTTCATTTTGCTTTATTTTTTTTTATAACTTGGTTCACTGATGTCAAAAGGGATGAGAGAAAAATATTGATACACAAGATAAAACGACACCCTAGGCAGAAGCTTCAGTCCGAATGCTGAGATGATTTTAAATTACCTAATGTGTAAATGAAACAAATTTGTCTCTCACTTCTTACAGCTGTCCTGATGAAGAAGGAGGATCATTTTGTGAACCTGAAGCAGAAAGGAGACTGGCTGAAGCAAGAGCAGCGAAATTAAGAGAATTCCAAGGTAATGACTTCGATATCTGTTCCACGGGCAGCTTCTCAGCATCTCTTGTGATTTATGACTATCTTGTTATTAAGTGTGACCAAGTTTCTCCTGAAATTTTTTCAGGTAGTGCAGGGTTTGCATAGAAATAGTTTAAGAAAAGAACTATTAATGTCTGAGTGCTTTGTGAGGTGTTCTGTTATTGTTTTCCCCGACTGTTGATTGCATCTCTGACTATGGAACGAATTATAAGCTTCCAAACTGAATGTTGTACTCCTAACAGCAATTTGGAAGGGAAAACTGAGTTTGTTTCTTCCATTAGAGCGTTTGAACATAAAAGATGACCTGATTGTGCAAAGTCTAACTGAGAAACAACAAATTTATCAAGAAATGTCTGAGCTGTATGGATTTGAAGACCATTCCCAAGGATCCCAGTCTAGGCTGCTACTTCTGGGGGATATCCCAGAAAGTCTGCAAGGAGAGGCACTTCTGAAGTCTGCAGTGGTAGAAGGTAAGTGCAGCAGGGAAACTGTGTTCACTGCAGTGCAGATGTTGGGATAAGCAGGTAGGACCCAAGTACAAGTCACAAAAACGGTCTTCTAATAATTCTGTGTAATGCAATTCAGACTCAAAACCAGCCTGCAGGATAGGCAGAATGCAGCTGTGTTTTTAGGTGGAGGACCTCAGCTTTGTGGGTTTTTTATTTCTTAATTGTGTTTTCCTTTTCAATGATCAACCTGTGGAATCTTCAAACGAATCTATTCAGATGGATCACAAGGCGACCTAATAATAACCCAACTCTGAAATATAATCACAAGTGTTCTAGCTTAAAATAACCTGTCTGAAAATAGCGTAATTAGACACAAACATCATTTTTAGTTTGACAAAAAGAACATTCAAGGCTTGATAATCTGAGCTCAAGGAAGAGGTCAGCTTCATTTGCAATATGAAGAGCCTGTCATAAAGAACATGTCACAGAAAATGAGGAAATCTCTGAAACTGCCCCATCTTTTAATGTACAGAGAGGTTGAAATTATATGCGTATCTAAGTTATTAGCATGATGAGTTTCTCACTGTTGGATACAGCTGTTTAAATGACATTCTCTTCCTTCCTAGCTGAAAATCTCCAGAACCTTATCTTCACTCACTTAGGAAATGGATCCTGTCAGTCTGAAGAGAGCTGTGCAGTGGGGCTCCCCAGGAGAGCAGAGACCTTTGGGGGATCTGACAGTGCCTCCATTTCAAATAAAAGTAAGAAAGAGGAGCTGTGGGGAACCTGTGCCTGTTTGCTGCTATGCTCTTTTAGAAGTCTAGCACCTATGTAAGCTGCTTAGCTCTTCACTATCTTCTCTGTAGTGACTATGAGATAATATCTGTCTTGCATCAGAGCCCCATTTAATATGTAGTTCTTAAGGGAACTGGAGGCTCTGAGAAGACGATCAGAATAAATTCCTAGCGTGCTGTATCAGCATGTTCTGTTTTGCTCCCTGTATCAACACTAGAGAGCAGAGTAGGGCTGTTGGTGTGACGTTAAAGGTGCAGTAACTAGGATGTGCAGGTTGAGGTAACAGCTCCACATAGAACTGCAATTTTGTTGGAAAAACAAGCCTGACATAAAAACCTAGGAGACTTGAGTTCAGCTGCTTGCTGAACGTTGAATTTTTTTCATTGCTGTGTTATGCAGTGGGTGTCCACAGGCTCTGTCCTGGTGGGCTGCTCACATACTGCTCTTCTTTCAGATAACAGTCTTGAGAAGAACAGTGGTGGTGACCAGAGGCAGTGGGACTGCAGAGGCCCTGCCGTCAGCTCAGATGTGCAGCTCCCAGAGCTCCCATTCGATGCAGAAGAAGGATCTCAAACTGTGTGTTGGGTTTGTGTGTGCAGTGAATGCATTTCCTGGTTTGTTGCTGTAACAGTGCTTAATAACTTACTACTTGAGAGGCATCATGGTTGTTCTGTTCACTGGATGCAGTATCTTTAATGCCAACTGTAATGACCGTGTATGTGCTTATGGCCTGTGATTCAAGTACTCTTGGTATCCATCAACATATGGGAGCAATCACTGCTCCAGCTATAAACAGTGTTCCCTTGTGAGGTGAACCCTTTCAATATGTCCTGGCAGCACCATCAGTGCCCAGAAAGCACAGATTGTTCTTTCTGTCTTTTTCCAGAGCAATGCAACGAGGCAGGATGACAGCAGTGGTGTTCAGCCCACCATTGAGTCTCAGGTACCTTCCTTCTGCTGTTAAGAACTCTGATGGGAAACAGCCACACAGTAATACAATGCAAAACAACCAATATTTGCAATGTCTGCAGAACCACGAGCTCGCTAACAGCCTTTTCCTTACGACTCTGTATGTCCTGTGGGGGACTCATGAGAGTCCCAGTAGAAAACAAAGATGGTTCTGGGTATTTAAACATGCATTTCAGAGAGCTGGCTAGCTGCTTTTCTTGATCTTTGGAGAGATTGATGTCCTCAGCTCATTGGCAACACTTGTCTCTTAATCTGCAGTGAGTGCTGTACTTGTGTAATGATTCAGTGCTGGAGGAAGTGGTCATTAATGGCTCATTTGAGGGAAACTGATAATGAGGATTGCTCCCTTGAATCCCAGTGAGATTTCTTTCGAGTATTGACGAAGCACATTAGTCTGTGCACAGATCTGGGATTTGTGGTGCTTGCACATGGCTTTACTGGTTGCTCATTTGTCAGAATTTGCTCGCAGCCGTGGTTCCACTGTGTGGTTTTATACAGATATTATTGATTGTGTTCATTATTTTAATAGGTGAAATGAAAACTAAAATCTGCTCCTGCATTAGAACAAACTGTGTTATGGTGCCTAATGTTTTTTATCACACTTGCCTCCCCTCTTTTTCAGCTTGTGCAAAGGATACAAACGCTGCTGCAGTTGCTCTTCAGTCTTCAGGTAATCAACTGCTTTATATCCAAGAGGTTTGTTAGGTATTAACTGCAGAACTCAGCATCTGGGGCTCAAGGACAAAAATGTGGTGTCTGGTATTGAAAGAAATGTTGAACCATTGGCTCAATCCTGACAACCCATTGACCGAATCCTATTCTCTGCTCCCTTACATGCAGTTCCTTGGCTAGTTGGAGCCTCTGCTCTCTGTGCTCGTTTAAAGTTGTTGTTGATACACAGTTGTGTACATATCTTTTGTTTTTACTGTAACTTTGTAATCAGTAACTTGAGTGATCCTGTCAAATTCAGAGTAACAATTCTAGGTGCAGGAGATGCTAATTCTGACATGTAAGCACAACTTGCACTTTAGTGCTTCTTTAGTATTGTGTCGGTAGTGATGTGCTGTGCAAGCTGGGAAGTTAGGTCTGTTCTTGAAGACAAAGCTACTGACCCCATATGGGAGATGCTTCTGTCTTTTCTTAGCTGTATGTCAGAGTTTGGTTTTGTTTCTCTGAGCCACTGTGCCTTATTGTAGTTGCCTTGTTCCCCCAGGCAGTGATATCTCAACAGGACAGCTACATTGAGCTGCAGCGAGCCACAATGGTGGACAGGGAGAAGCAGTACCGGCTGCAGTCCACGCGTGGCAACCTGCTGCTGGAGCAAGAGAAACAGCGGAACTTTGAGAAACAGAGGGAAGAACTGATGAGTGTCCAAAGACTTCAGAGCCAGCTGAAGCTGGAGCAGCAGCGCTGGGAGCGGGAGAGGAGCCAGCAGCAGAGGGAGCTGGAAATGTCGGAAGCCCATCTGCAGAGGCGTGAGGAGGAGACGCGGCAACTGAAAGAGAAGTTGATTCAGGATAGGGAAGAGCTGGAGAGGCAACGTGAGGCCTATCAGCATGACCTGGAGAGGCTGCGGGAGGCTCAGAGAGCAGTTGAGAAGGAGAGAGAGCGTCTAGACCAGCTAAGGAAGCTGAAGAAGCAGAACACCGTGTCGGGCAGCTTCTCCCCAGAACTGGGACAAGTAAGGAATTCAGGTTTTTATTGGAGTTCCAGTTTTGTTAACCTGCATGCTTCTGAGTGAAGGTTGCCCTTCTTGTAGCATTAACACACTTGTTTTGTTTGATGGGGCTATTTGTGCCATCACCTGAAATAGCTGGTTCTGCTTATGGTCAGAGATTACAGCTTGGCAGTACCTCAGTGTCTGAAATTCTGCCCAGACCTTTGGTAATGAGGGTATCTTTAAAAACTGAAAAATCTAAACTAGCAATTTTTTATTACAGGAACTGACCAATTTCAGGCCTATTGCAGGAGGTGCACTGCATTGATAGTGTTGTGTTCTGTTGATTTCTGAAAACATCTTTTATGTTTCAAAACATGATTTTTGGGGTCCAGTTGAATTGACTCACTTGTTACTGTCTGAAAGTCACTTTTTCTGTCCTTTCTGTAATCACCACGTGCAGCCTGCTCTTCTTTCCCATTGTTAGATGCAATATCCAGCAGTCTGCAGTTGCTGAAGCTCTGTTATCATTGGTTTGCCAGCACGCTTTGAGCTCAGTTAGCACACTGCATTTATTCCTCGAAGAAGCGCTTTGTGTTTGCAGGGCAGAAGGTGGCTTCTCCTCTAGTTTGACTCGGAATGCTTTTTTTCCCCCTTGTGTAGAACCCGATGCAAAGTCACGCTGTCAGCTTCAACGGAGAAGGAGGAGAACCATCTCCGCCGGTCCTGAAAGCCTCTGCGCGTGTGAGTGTCTGTGGCATGGATTACTTGGAGCGCGCAGAGCTGCTGCGCAGGGACAGCACCGCCCTGGAGGGCCGCCCGGCCCTGGCTCTGAAGAACGAGGTGCCCATCCACCTGCTGAGCGCCACCAACCAGATACAGAAACCCGCCGCAGTGCAGCAGCAGATCCCCACCAAGCTCGCCGCTTTTACGAAAGGAAGCAAAGAGAAGAGTGGGAAGAGCAAAGCGTCTCATAGGACGGACAGCTCGGGTAGGTGCCTCCAGATGCGTTTCTGGCCTCTTCTTATGGCATCGTGGGGATTCAGGGTGCTGTAGCTTAGACCTGTGTGGATCTCAGAAATTCATGTGCTGCAGATTGTTAGCGTGCTACCTGCAGTGGGTGGGCTCTTAAAATTCTTAAGGGTGAAGTGCGTGTAGTGTTTGAAGTGGAATTTTAGCCCCCAGTGTTCGTGTTGGAAATAGTGCTGTAGGCCAGCAGGGCAGAATTATGGTGAGCGTTTGTGAAACTGGATATAAAACCTTGCCTGATTCTAGTGGTAAAGGAAAATAGCGAGTGTGCTGCTTGTTCTGCATGAAAGAAACATTTTGAGGATGTTTCTTTCATTTTCCCTGCATGAAAGAAACATTTTGAGACTGTCCTAACCTCTTCTCAGTATCTGTTCAGGGCTGTGATTACATCAAACTTAGTGCCTTTCTGAGCACAGGCCATCATTAAATACAGATTTCCAGGCCAGAACTGAAGTGCTGTAGGTGTTGCAGTGTTGAAAGGAGCTGCTGCTGTCAGAAATAGAAGCAAGTGAAAACACAGTTACCCTGTCGTGGTGTAATTTCTACAGCTAACCACTAGGTACTGAAGCAGTGATCTCTGCCAGTGGCACACACCATAAAAACCACTTTTTCTCTACCACTTAAAATAGCCTTACTGCCAGCCTGGAAGAATGGCCTGTAATTTTAAGTTACAGAATTATCTCTTCAGCTTTATATAGGATTCCAAGCTGGCAAGTTTACACATCACTGGGGCCTGTGCTGCTGCAACAGATTCAGAGCCAGACCTGGCCAGGGAGTGGGATTCTGTTGCATGTAGCAGAAGCATCTGTCCCTGCACCTGAAGTTTAATACGATTATGAACTCCTCTTTTCACATATAAGAGGACATCAGGCTTCAATTACCATGAATACCAAATACTGACAAATGGGAAAATAGAGCTCTAATACTGCATCTCTCCAGCTTAATCTTTAATAGCTCTCACATAATGGTCTGTGGTGTGGAAAGACCATTTTTGGGTGAACACCATTAAGTTCATGAAAGGCCTAAAATGCAGATGCAGTGCTCTCTGCTCTCTCAAGAGCATTGGTGGGTTGCATGCTTGTTCTGCCCACATGTAGATCTTAGAATAAAACAGAACAGGACTTTCTGTACCAGAGGCAAGATACCGAGTATCAAATTTGGTTTCCATTGCCATAAGGAATTTGTGCTGAGAGCTGTGTGGGTCCAGAGTAACCATTTCATGAGTTGCTTTCATTGTAGAAACTAAGAAATGGACAGGCTGTAACACCACAATCAGTGCACTCTGCTGCTGAGCGATTCAAAGACAGATGAAGAGCAGAGACAAAAGTTCATCACAGTTCTGTGCACTAAAAGTAGGAAATTTCCATCACTAATTGAGTGCTGGGGACAGATCTTCATTTTCCCTCCACAAGTCTTTGTGGTACTGGATGTCAAGTCTGGATGTCAGGCTGGTAGTGGCTGAACTGGAATCCTCAGGGGAGAGGGGAGGAGAAGCACTCATGGTTTAAACAGCTGAAAAGAAAACTTAAGTATCTTGTAGTAGAAGCAACAGCTCTTTTTGGGATAGCAGCTTCCTTGGATATGCAGAGGCTGTCTGCAGTGTGGGTCTCAGCTTGAAGAAGGGAAATCAGTCAAGTACTCCAGCACTGATTTGTGAAATATTTTCTGCAGCATCTGTGGACCAGAAGCAGCTGATTCCCCCCAGGCTGGTCAGCAGAGAGGAGGCCGTCCTCAGGGGCAGGCGATCAGCAAGCCCAGTCCTCACGAGCAGCCAGAGCACTGCGTTCCAGCCAGGTATTTCTTGGCCCTCGTGCATGAGATGTGCCAGGAGCTCTGTGCAGTGCCAGCAATCTCTCTTCCTTTTCTCTCTTCCCCTGCAGAAATACACGGCTCTGCAGATGGTCAGCCAGAAGCACTTTCTTCTGCCTCCCCAAACCTGTTCAAACCCAGTACTGCTCACGCTCAGACCCTGGTGACCTCACAGCCAACTCTTTTAAACATGCAAGATGATACCAGCAAAGAAGATGTAATTTTTTTCTAACTGTTTCCATTTAAAGATTACTCTTCTCACGTACTGTTTCAAGAACTCAGGCTCCGGTGTTCAATGTGACAGAGACTCGACATGGGTGTCTTTTTATTCCTGCCTCATTAATACTTGCAAGGACCAGCCCAGCATTGTAGTTTTGCTTTGCTGGCTTCTTTGCCAGCAGCTCAAAATGAGGGCACAATGGTAATGATTTGCTTTTAAATTCTCAGACCATGGAAACGTGTTGATGCGTGGCATGGGTATGTAAGTTCAGAGCATGGTAAGATGCTGCCATTTACTGCAATTTGCTCTCTTCGGTGTATTTACACTCTTTGTGAGCACCATCTTGTAAATTGTTGTAGTTGATGTTGAATCTTTCAGATCTGTATGTAAAGATTTTAATTGTAAGCCTCCAGATGGCTGAGATTTTTTAAAATCCATATTCCCAGGTGCAAGGTTGCTCTCGTGGGTTGAGCCAACTCTCTGTTAAATAGCTGAGTAGCAAAGCAGTCTCTGTGGAGCCACACGTGATGAACATTGTGATACCAACTCACAGGGGCCAGGCTGGCATCTGTTTCTTTACTTGCCCCAGTGGAGTTGCACGCTCAGTGGTAGGAAAGGCAAGGTAAGCTTCTGAACAGCCTTCAAGGTTCAAGAGCTCCACCTGTTGTGGATGAGGAGAGCTGGACGTGTGAGAGCACAGCAGAATGAAGAGTTGGACTAAATGCAAACGGGCCGTCAGCCTGTGCCAGGACATCAGGCAGCTCTCTGTGTTGGTGGGGGCAGTACAGATTCCTCAGCAAAGCTATGGATTGGTTCAGAAGGAACTGCAGAGATGTTCCTTGCTGGAAGGCGTGTAAGAAGTGTTTGAACGCAGTAACTGTTCTGTTTCATCCCAAGTCTTCTGCATCTTTTGTTTGTCTGCTGAATTCCTTGGACTTTACTCCAAATACCATAAGATAACAAAGCTGCTGTTACTGCAGAGATTTCTCTGCAGCAGTTTAAGAAATGAAGGGAATATAAACTGTTTGGGTTTCAAAAAAGAACAAGTGCTATTAGCTGAACCTCTTGGTTTGGCTGCTTACAGCTGAACCAGCTTTTGATACCTCTTGTGAAATGGGTCAGTTCTTAATCTTGGAATGGTAGCGTTAACAGAGCCCTGCTCAAAAGGCATTATTTCTTTGTAGGAGTTTGCACAGTCATTTGTGTTCTGTCACTTTACTCTGCATCTCAGTTCTTCGTTACTTCATTACCTGAGGGCACGTACTGCAGTGTGTCCACATGTATTGCACACAGGGGAAATGGTTTAGAGGGGTTTCGTACAGGATTACAGAAACTGCTCTCAGAGCCTAAAAGCACAGGTTAACATCTTCCTGGTGTCACCAGACTGCTGATACCCCCACTGCCCCAACTAATTGTTCCTGCTAACGAGGGCATGCCTTGCCTTGGTTCTGAAGTGGTGCTTGGTGAGAGCTGAGCCTTGCAGAGCTTCACACGTTGCTGATGTTGGATTTGCAGAAAACTGCATGGGCAACGTAATCCTCCTTCCATTGCTGTAATGCTGTTTGATGGTTAGAACATGCTAACGTTGTTTTTGCATTCCTGAAACCTGGGTTGAAACAGTGGGAATATCTTCAAGTCAGTGCAACCTGCCACTGATTCAGCAGCTCTGCAGGAGAGATTCTTCAGCTGGAGGATGCAGAGGCTGCCATCATCTCTGGTACCCGAGTAATTTCTTCTGTAAACACACAGCAGGGATGTGCAGCGTGTTCCCTCGGTGCTGTGGTTTGGGCCACTCCTACACAAAACCCCCATTGCCCCACATTAGCAGTTTGTTTGGAGCCTTAACCTAAAGCTGAGTTGGATCGGTGGGCAAAACCACCCCAGCTGAGGAGGGAGGCCTCTGCTTAGCAATTTGAAAACAGTTTTTAGAAACGTGTATTTGGTTTAATTTGGTGCCTGTCCTCGTGTGGCAGGGAGCCCTGTGCATCAAAGATCCATTTGGAAACTTTTCTCCTTCCTCCATGCGGTGAATTAAGTCAGGTTTGGACAGTGCAACCTGGAGAACAAAACCTGCAGTGAGATCACATTTATTTCAATGTCATGACTGAAATAAAACCATCTGAACGTTGTCAGCAGTGCTGCACCGAGTTACAGCTCTTAGCAAACGAGCACCTGACCCTGACAGGCTGGCTGTGGGTTCGGCACCCTGGGTGCTCCTTGGGATGTTGGCCTTCAGTCTGTAACAAACCTGAAGCCATCTCTGGTCCCTGGCTGCAGTTCGTTCTGTGAAAGCCGCATTCACCACAAGCAGAGATTCATCACCTCAGAATCAGCCCCGTGCCATAAGAGGGGTTCGTGTGATTTCCTGTGCAGCACCCAGCGTGGAGGAGGCGTCAGTGTCACTGCTGTGCCCAGAGCGTGCTGCCATCGTGGTGAATGCTGAGGGCAGGGGGTGAAGTATTTCCTCTGAGTGAAGAATGAGGCTTCACTTCTGTCAAACTGCATCTATGGAGCTGCTGTTACATCCCTGCGGCTGAATGCACTGCCCTGGGATTCCCCTCAAATCTCACTTGCAGAAAAAGGGTTTTTTTTGAGCAGGTAACATTGCAGAACGCTGGGTGCCCTGCTGCTGGCTGTGAGTAACCTCGTTTCCACTGACTTTGGGTCACTTCAGGTAAGAGTTTCCTTTGGCGTGACGTCAGAGGACCCGGCAGCTCAGAGCTCTGTGCCTCCTGGTCGAGGTGCCCAGCAGGAGCTGCGTGCTGTCGCAGCCCTCGCGTTGTCCTGGCTGAGCGCAGTGGTGGTGCAGGGCAGGACTTCAACCCTGGTGCAGAGGATGCTTCCTCCTTCCCTCCTCTTCGGACAGCTGTCACTTTGTGCTTCAGACCGAGGGCCCCTCCGTACCCACTGGTACTGAGAAATCTGTATTGGAAATGCCTTCAAGTCTTTACCTGCAGTGGCCGTAGGCTGTCCTGCAAATGGAGGTCACTGATGGCTTCCCAGGGTGAGGCAGAAGCAGCCCCATTTCTAGAGAGCGGTGTTCCTGCAGAGCTGGGAGCCGCCCTGTCTGTGAGCAGCGCTCAGAGGAGCCGAATGCACGGCGCTGAGGCCCTGCTGTGCTCATTGGCAGTGAAGGCAGGCACTCAGGCTGGGGGAGCTGTGAGGCACACCGCTGGCTTTGCTTCTGCTTCCAATCCTGCAGAAGCCCTGCAGTGCTGTCGCTGTGCTGCATCCCCACACTGGGGAGCAGGAGCAGTTTTGTTGCCTTGCCCAGCAGTGCTCACATTTACACAGGGAAGGATAATACAGACGCCGGGTTCCACGCCTGCTGTTCCAGCCTGAACTCACTGCATCGTCTGGTGGTGCTATAATGCATTGTTCTCTGTGCTCTGATTTGGAGAGGGCCCCCCTTCCTTCCGAGGCCGGACCAACGCCTTGCAATGGGGCTGGGATTCACCATCAGCTCGTGGTGCTGCTCTGCAGCTCTGCGTTGCGCCACGTTTATGAATCAGCTTCTTGATATTTTTGTACTGAGAGAGATTGGAGCGCTTGAGGAAAGCTCTGCAGACCCCATTTCTGTTTGTAGGTGGGAGGAGATGTGGGGGGCAGGGGGTCCTGGGGCACTGCTGTGTGCTTCGCTCGGAGCTGTGAGCTCCCCCAGTGCTGTTCAGTTTTGCTCTGGTTCCTGGGCCCACCTTGCACTGAAAGCATTGAATAAACCGTCACAGTTTGTGGTTGATCGGCCGTTTGGTTGGGGTGTAAACTTTGTAAATAGTTCATTCGGTGTTGAGCCTGCAGCAGCCAAGTCTTTTAGTCTTATTTGTAAAGATGATGGATAAATGTTAATGTTGTGCTGAATTGTGCACTCCTGGTTAATTGAACACTTCATCCTAGCGCACCAAATGATGACTTTTACAATGACTGCAATGTTTCTCCACTGAAGGATTTCAAAGCTGCAATAGGACTGAAAACAACTTCTAGCAATAAAAGAAACCAAAAAGTAAACAAGCGAGCTGCCTCTGTATGTGAGCATGGGGGGAGAGGTTTACAATTCTGTGATTCTGTAATTAACCGGTGTTTTGCTCTTGAACCAAAGATTAAATCTCATTCCTTTTCTATCCTGGACAGAAATTGCTGTAGGAGCACTGATGGAGCACAGAGGAGAGGTGGGAGATGGATATGAATAACTGCAGCCTTCCTCAGTGAGGTGAGAGCCCTGGGGAGAAATCAGCTGATCTCAGAATGCTGCACTCAGCATGCAGGCAGCGTCAGCTCCGCCAAGTTGCTTATATTAGCACGGAGCTGCTTTGCAGGGCGCCGGCCAGAGGCGTGCCTGGCTCTGTCCCAGCCGGTATCGGTTCCATTTGGAAGGAGTGTAACGAAAATAGAAACTTTCTCCGTGCTGCCTGTGCCAGTTTGGCAGCTCGCTGTGCCATCCTGGAGGCAGCAGGCTGTGCGTCCTGGCAGCTGTGAGCTCGTGGCAGACCTGCAGGCTCACCTGGACCGCGAGGTCAGAGCAGACATAAAGCAGGGAGACAAAGGGAGAACGAGGAGAGCTGCTCTCCAAGGAAAAGGTGTCATTTTGGATCGTTAAAATCCAATGCTGTGGCCACTACTGAGGAAAAGCCTCGGCTGTGCCTGGATGTCGGTGCAGGGGGTGCTTCTGAGCTGCCTTGTGCAGGGATAAGGCTTTGTGTGCACCAGAGCATCCTCGGAGGGATTGGGTTCCTCGTGTGCAGCACTCAGGAGAGGAATCTGCACTTCGTGGTCTCTGTGCTACAGACCTCTGTTCTATGGCAAATAGTGCAGGTCAGCAGGGCAGGTGTGGATCTTGGGCAGAGCTCGCATCTGTTGGAAGCTCAGTGCTGTGTGTGTCAGTGCTGCTCTGCTCATGCAGCAGGTCGGCATTCCTTTGGTGCTCTCACCCTGACGCTGCTGCTGCTCCGCTCTGATGCCCGGTTTTCACAGTGAAGGTGTGACTTCGGGATGCAGCACCGTGCAGAGCTCAGCCCGGAATGCCGGCAGCTCCGCCCTGCTTTGTCTCGTTCAGATCTGCAGCTAATTAACCCGAAACCCAAACCACATTCTTTCTGTTTGGATGAATCACTCTGGGGCCATAGGCAATGACCAGCTTGATGCTGAACCTCCTCTTTCATGTGGCTGAGACGCTGCAGATGGTTCCCATACGTGCATCTGAGATCCATTGCAGCCCAGATGCTGGAGGACAAACACCCACAAAGGAGATTGGCTCCGTGCTGTGCTCTGACAGCAGCAGTGTGCTGTTTTCTGTCTTTCCTCAGCCATGTGACTCGAATCCAGTCTGATTTCTCATCCCAGCAATGGGGCCTAGGGCTGGCAGCAGAGGGATGTGAGCCTGTCCTTGTCTGATGCTCACGTTGCTTTGCTTTGCTGCTTCTTGGCCCGTGGGATCGGGCAGAGGATCAAAGCCAAAGCCCTCTTGGAGCTGGCAGTGTTGGAGTGTGAGATGCATGCGTGCTCCCTGGCTGTGGTGCAGCATTGCATGCACGGGAGCCTCGAGCACAGCAGGGATTGCTTTGTTACAGGGGTGTGAGTGCACAGGACTGTGAAAAAATCTCACTGATGGGTGCAGCATTGGTGTCCCTTTCCCATATCAGAGCAGCGGTGAGTTTGCGTTCACTGCATGGAATGCATGAAGTCATCCCAGAGCACAAACAGCACGGCGTCGTGAGGGCTGAAGTCACCTCAGCTCGCAGCTCCTTTGGGGAGCTTGGACAGCTGAGTGCTGGTGCCCCTCCATTCAACCATCCAGAATGTCCAAATTCTCTGAGAGCCTCACTATGGTGCGCTTGGTTTGTAGGGCTCTGGCTGTGGTTTGTGCCAGGATGCCCATCTGTTACCTCTTCCAGACATGGCTGTAGGTGGAGGTCTGACTCCTGCAGCTGGAGAGGTGCAGCCACAAAGCAGGAGGAGAGGCCCAGGTTTGAGCTAGGTTTAGATTCTAAATGGGTTACATCAATTCAGCACAATTTTTGTCCTGGTAACAAAACTGACCTCTGAACTCACTTCACTTGCAGCCCCATCAGCCTACGTTTTCTCACCCTGGCACTGAAGCAGTGATCGGATTAACGCATGGAAATGTCAGACTGGGAAAACAGGTCTGTGCTGTGCAGAGCTGCACCAGGGGAAGGAGTCTGGTTTTCCCCAGAAACTGGGAACTACTTCCTACCTGGGGTGGTGGGGGGGAGCGGGGCTGTGTGCCAGCTGGGGGAGGCAGGGATGGAGGCAATGAGGCTCTTGCAATCTTCGTGGCAGCTGCTGCAGAGCAGCCCAGGTGTGCTGCAGGAGCTGCTGCTCCCTGAGAAGCGCTTTGCTGGCAGCGCAGTCTGAGACGAGAAAACGATTCGCAGACGCTCGCAAAGCCCCCAGCAGAAGGGCTGCTCCGAGCGGCCCCAGCGCTGCGGAGTGCGGCTCTGCTGGATCCCAGCGCCGGGACGGGGAGGGAGAGACCTGCGGCTCCGAGCAGCTCCGTCCCCGCTGCAAAAGCCGGATGTGGTTGGGAGCCGCCGTTTACGGCTCGGCAGATTAAATAAAGCAGCTGCAGCTCAAAGGGCCGGCAGCGAAAGCTCAGCTCCGCTGTGTTGCTGGGCAAAATCGGACTTTGTCCGACCCTCAGGAGTCGCTGCAGCTGTAATAAAGGTGAGGCAGCTCCCGGCCCGCTGACAGGAAGGAGCTGCTTCCTGCTCCCAGCTCTGCTCTCTGCCTCTCCCCCATCCCGCGCCGCGATGCCGGCAGTTGCCGTGCGCTGCGCCCGGCCGGCCTCGCAGGGCGCTGTGCGGGCTGCTGCACAAAAAACTCCCTTCGGGATTTGCGCAGAGCGGAGGGGAAGCACAGCAGCGGAAAAGGGGGAAAAGTGCCGACCTGGGGCTGCAAAGGGCAGAGGCGGCAGAGAGCAGGATGGAAATGAAGTCATTTTATCTTCAGCCACCGCAAACGGGGCGGCTCTCTTCCTTCCAGTCCTGCCAGTTCTTGCCTATGCGAGCAGCTGGGAACGGTCGTGACATTGATTTATTCAACTCCGGAATTGAATAATTGCTCACACCCAAACCGTGCTTCTGTGGTGAGACATCTGGTTGCGCCCTCGGTGCCATTTCCTCCGCCTCGTCCCTCCCCCCTCCCCGCAGCGGTGCCTTCCTGCTGCGCAGCCTGGGAAGCAGCGGCTCTTTTCTGGCAGCTCTGCTGTAGCACCAGGCAAGGGCAGAGAACAGCTTCAACTTCGGCACTGGGAACAGGTTTGTGTGTCCTGCAACGCAGGAAGGCAGCCTGAGCTCTGAGCTTCCCCGTGTCACAAAGACGCAGGGAGAGCGGAGCCGTGCCCAGGGGCCGGGCAGCAGCAGGGGACGATGCTCACAACTTCCGCCAACCGAAAAACGTGGGCTGGGAGGAATTACGGCTTCAGCACACAGAACAGCACGGGACAGAGAGGGATTCATTCAGGTTTATTGAGGCAGCTCCAGGCTGAGTAATAAACACACACAACTGCTGTATAAAAAATGTGCAGAAGCAGCCCGTGGGCAAAGTGCTGTCACGTGCTACGACATTACAGGCAACTGCATCTGGTGCTGACTGCGTTCCAAGTCGCAGGCAGCGGAGCGGCCCGGAGCTGCCAGTTGCTCAAGAGCTTCCTTTGTCTTTCCCAGTAAAGACCACTTAAAAGAGTGAAAGAAAGAAGTAGACAAGAATCGCCTGGGTTCTGGGCTGAGAACGTGAGGATGGAACCCGGTCCCCTCTCACCACCCCCAGCCCTGGAGCGCTCCTCAGCTCTTGCAATCGGCAGAGAACTCTGTGCCTGTGGAACGATGCTCGCTCCCCTCTGCAGCCCGGAATCTTCTGTAGGTGTTACAGAATATTTAATTACACCGCTTGGTGTGAGCAGCAGATCTCTTCTAAGGGGAAAAAGCAAACAAAGACACTGCAGGGATCTGTGATTCACCGGCATCTTTTCTCCCTGCAGCGTCTAGAAGAGTTTAATTCTGGTCACAAGTTTTTAAGAAGTTAATTGCTGCGTAGCAGGAAAGAAATGGCACAGAGGGGACGCCAGAGAATAATTAGAAGTGGATAAACCCTGTGTTTATATGTAGACAGGGCTTGTCTTACAAAGGCAATTACCGACCGTTCTGGGACTGAAACCCCAGCTATAATCTTATTCTGGCACCGGCCCTCAGCCCTCACGTCCCACAGGACATTTGGGTGCCACCAGCAGATTAACTGTGGCACCAGGACGAGGAAGCAGTGCTAAAAGCAGCCGCCGTCTCCCTGTGGGTTCCCCCAGCACTGGGCTCAGACAGCTTTCTGCACCAGGACACCCAATCCTGCTCACAGCGAGCATTCCCCAAAATCTTTGCATAGGCAGAGACTCAGTGGAAGGACGAGGATGCCAGGTTCAGCGTCGCGTTATTTATACTCGCCTTCCCGCAGCATTTGAGCTCCAGCCTCGAAGCTCGTGGCCAGAGCCGATGCTTCTGGGAGAGCTGCAGGAGCGCAGCGCAGCCCTTCGGGGCTCAGCCTCACGCAGCACAGCTCCAGAGCAGCTCCGGGCCGACACAAGCCGTTCTTCAGGCAGACAGGTACTTCCAGGTGCTGACGAAGGCGGTGGGGATGAGGGAATAAGGCACCGTGGTGACGCTGCTCCAGGTGTCGGATGAGGGATCGTAGCAGTCCAAGGTTTTGCAGCGCTGCGCCCCGCAGTACCCCCCCACCACGTACAGCCTGTTGCCCGACGTGACGGCGCGGCAGCTGATGCGCTTCGCCGTCACGTCCCCAAACTTGGACCACTGGAAGGTGTCGCTGTGGAAGCGGTAAGCGGAGCTGGCGGAGAACTCCGTGTCCCCCCCGATGACGATGACGTGGCTGCCCACCACCGCCGCCGCCGTGTATCGCCAGGGCTGCGGGCAGCTGCAGGGCACCGTCCAGCGGTTCTGGCAGGGATCGAAGCACTGCACCTTGGGCAGCTTCTCCTGGTTGGTGCTGGTGCCACCGAAAACAAACAGCTTCTTCTTGGCCCCCACCACGGCGGCGTTGCTGACGCCTTCCCGGAGAGGGGCCACCAAGGACCACTTGTCCAGCTGGGGGTCGTAATGCTCCACTTGCTTGAGAGACACGGAGGGAGAGGCCGGGAAGGCCCCGCTCACTGCCGTGTGCCCTCCTACCACGTACAGGCAGTGGTCCAGTTCTGCGGAGCCGTGGCCGAACCGCGCCACCAGCATGGGAGCAGCCTTGGCCCACTCGTCGTGCAGCGTGTCGTACACCCAGACGTCCCTGGAAGCGCCGTGCTCGGAGCCCTTCCCACCCGTGATGTACACTTTGCAGCCGATGGCGCAGGCGCTGCACTCCTTGCGAGGGCTCGGGATGTCGGCGCGGGGAATGATCTCACGGGTTTTGTGGTCCAGCACGTAGATCTTATCACACACAAAGGTCTGGCCGCCAAGCAGCAGCAGGGCCTGGCTGACCTTGCGGGGCCGGGCGCAGCACCCCGTCACCACGCCGTCGTTCTGCAGGATCTTCATTTTGCACCGCACGGCGTCGGCCACGATCTCCTCCCCCAGCTTGTGGCTGATCACCAGCTTCTCGCAGGCCACCTGCTTGCGCAGGTAGGACTCGGGCAGAAGGGCCAGGCGCACGGAGCGCAGCAGCTCGGGCAGAACCTCGTGCCGCCGGGGCAGATCGTACCGGATCCAGCCCATAACAGCTTCGTACACCAGGGTCTCGTCCTCCACCTCCAGCTCTTCGCTCTCCACCAGCTCCAGCAGTTTCTCTTTGGGCAGCCGGAGGAAGTCTTCGGTCTTGCAGAGGGAGGTGAAGTTGGCCAACGCCATCCTCCAGGACAGCTCCAGCAGCCGCTCGCAGCAGTGCGCGTCGGACAGCAGCAGCATGTTCAGGCAGTTCCCGGGGTAGAGGTTCTTCTCCAGGAAGTCGGCCGAAGCGTCCCGAATATCCTGGAACTGCAGCATGTCCCCGGCCTCCAGCAGGGACTCGGCGTTCTCCTCGTTGATCAGCACCCGGGCCGAGTAGGCGTAGTCCAGCAGCAGCTCCAGCACCTCGGGGTGCAGGGAATCGTGGAAGTTGACTTCTGCGTCCCTGCTCTCCTTCAGGCCGCCGCTGAACATGGCGTCGAAGTAGCGGCTGCAGGAGGCCAGCACGGCGCGGTGGCAGTGGAAGGCGCGGTTCCCCGCCCGCAGCACCACGTCGGTGAAGAGGTGCCTCTTGCGGAGCAGGTTCAGGTGGGTGAGGAGGCTGTCGGCGTGGCCCGGCTTGTGGAAGAGGTGGATGTTCATGGAGCCCGAACTCGAGCGGGATTTCCGGTTCTCGTGGCTGCTGACGGACATCGCGGCGAGCTGCTCTGCGTGGGAACGCTGGAGGGTCAGCGGCGAACGCTCGGACGTTACCGAGGGACCCGCGGGGCCGCGGCGGAGGGCCGTGAGGGAGCCGGCGGGGTGAGCGCGGAGCCCGACGGTAAGGGCACGGACCCAGCCGCTACCGAGCGGTCCGGGAAGGAGCACGGCGCAAGACGCGGAGGTGACGGGTGCTCCCCGCGCTCCTCCCGCCCCGCAACCGCACGCCTTACCGAGGCTCAGCTCCGAGACGGGACCGGACCGGACGGGACGCGCTCCCCGCTCCGCTCTGCCGCCGCACTCCGCCGCCGCGTGGCCGCCCCGGCGCTGGCCCCGCCCCCCGGCCGGCCAGCCAATCGGCGACCGCGGCGCTCTCAGGCCGTTCTTTGTGAATGGGAGCCCAAGGCGGCCCGTGCGCATGCGCCTCTCATTAACCCCTTCCCTGCCGGCGGCGGCGGCCCCCACGTGCGCTGCGATCCGGCCGGCAGCGCTCCCCACCCGCAGCCGAGCGCTCCTCCTGGGCACGGCACCCCTCCCTTCCACAGAAGGGAGCCGGAGCCCGTAGGGGAGCGGCACGCCAGATCTGACGCTCGTAAAGCCCGGTCTCGGCTTTGTTCGTTGAGTCACCGTGCTATAAAGGGGCCGTAAAGCGGGAGCCGCGGTTCTGAGCTGCTATCAGCAGCTCGCTGCAAAGCCCACGCTATCTGTTAATGCCTTTTCACATCTCGGCTTGCTGACAGAGCGAGGTCAGGGCCGGAACAATCTGTCCCTGCTCAGCAAATGTTTTCCTGCATGGAGCAAAGCAAGAGCTGAGCAGAGCAGCAACGAGCAGCGGCTGCTTCCCACGGAGGAGCAGCTGCTCTCTCACAAAACCTCGTGCAAAACAGCATCAGCTGAGCCGGCGGTCAGCAGCAGCCACCACGAGGCAGCTGAACGCGGGCAAGTTTGGGACCGAACCCTCCGAGTTCAAACAGCTCCAGACCCGAAACCCTCCTGCACTTTCCCGTCTGTGATTGGAAATTGCTTGAGGAGAAAATGCGTAATGCAAGGGTGCTTAAGCCAGCTGATAGCATCCTTTGTCTTTGTTTAAAGCGTGATTTAGTTTTATTGCTTCTGCATCAGAGGTTTACACAGGTACAGCTTGTTTTGAATCACTACAGCTACACCTTGCCCCGTGCTGAGCAGGGCAGCCTGTCCCAAAGGGGTGGTTCAGCAAAAAGGTGCTCATTAAGGAAAAAAAAACTTGTTAAAAATCAATACTCAGCTGCAGTAGCTGGTGCCAGCTGAGGACAGGACTGGGCAGCAGCTGCAGCTGTATCAGATGTTCCAGCTGTCTGAGACTGCAGAAAACATGAATCCTTTGCAGACAGAAGCTGCCAGTGCTCCAAGCAGCGCTGCGTGCAGCTGCTCCCAGATCAGCCACCAAACTGTGAGCAAAGGCAGCGCTGGTCCAGGTCCAGGAAAACAGCCAACCAAGGCAGCAAGGACAGGGCAAAGGGCAAAGAGCACCAACGCCTCGTTATGGGCCCAGCACAGAGGCAGGAGGCAGCTTCTGCTCTTTGTTACACGCACACAAAAGCCAAACATCCCAGCGAGGTGAGCCATGCGGCACTGGGCAACGCGGGACACAACGCTGCTCAGATGGAGGAGCACTGCTTCCAAAAGACCCATCTCTGCGAAAACCTCCAGCAGTGAGGTGCTCTGAATCATTTCCACTTGAAGGAAGATGGGTAACAGATGGTCTCTGCCTGCCCGTGGGTGCTGCAGCAGCACAGCACCAACGTCTTCCGTTGCCTGGAAACAGTTTGGGGCTTTCTGAAGCCAGATAAATGACGTTTGTCCACTCATCAGAAGTAATGATGACCCAAGGCCGCCTTTGAAGCATTTCTCACATTTATTATTGGCACCGTTTAAAGATATGATTGTAAAACTCACTCGTGCATTGGTTTCACCAGTTATTTCAAAAATGATCAACAACATTTCTTCCTTTTTTTCTTTTCCAAGCCCGGCGGCTCTCGCAGAGCTCGGTGGAACAGCTCCACCCGGTGGCCTTCCACAAAGGCACAGCCCGAGCCTCAGTGCACCTTTTGGCTTGTTCTGGTTTCTCCTCGGGTAGAAAAGCTGGAAGAAAGCTTGGCAAGGCACTGCATACAGCTGCTGCTATTTCCCCTACGGCCTCTAAAGAAATGCAGCAGTCACAAGGAGCTGCCACCCACCAGCCTCCCTCTGCCACCCGCTCCTGTCTGTGTTTGGGGTATCAGCTGCTGTGGGCTCAGACACCAAAACCTCTGACAGAGAAACTTCCACCATCAAGGTCAGCTCTGTGGCTCAGGGAAGCACCAGGTGCTGGGCCTGGAGCTGGAACTCACCGAATCCATCCTCTGGAAGTTCCGAGTCAAACAATCATGGCTGTTTTTCCACCAAACACTTTGTGCTCTTTTACACGAGAGCGGGGACTGGGGGGTTCCAGCTGTCTTTTGAAGTACAGGAAGGCTGGAAGCGACCACAACCTTTTTTTCCTCTGTTATCAATCCTATCAGATTCTGATTTTCAGAGGATTCACCCAAAAGATTTCTATGAATAAAATCTGTCAGCCATAAGTAACCCTCTCTGTAACAGAGCTTCTGATTACACTCTCAATTACAGGATTCATGGAATTAGAATCATTGGCATCCAGGAAAGTTAACATCCAGCCTGCCTCATTAAATACCTTCTTACCACATTAAACTTGGGTTTTAGAAGCTTAATTATAGCTCACGCAGCTCCAGAACTGCCCTTTCCAGATGCCTGGTAGATACCAATCAGGGAGGAGATGGTCCCCAGGAGCCCCACTAACCACGGAGGGAACCGTCCGGCCCACAGGAACCCCGGTGGCAGCCAATGGATGGCGTTGCAGAGATCTGCCAAGTTACTGACGATGCTCAGAACTTCAGCCTTCACTTGGGCTCGCATTTTCTGTTGACTCTGTGGTGAAGGCGGAGCACTGGAAACAAACATAATATTAGTGATGGTGTACTGTACCTGGAGGTGTTTAAGGCCGGGGTGGATGGGGCCCTGGGCGATGTGATCTAACAGCTGTAACCGTGCCTGAGGCAGGGGGTTGGAACCCGATGAGCTCTGAGGTCCCTTCCAGCCCAAGCCTGTGATCCTACGATCTTATCATCCTACAATTCCGTGCAATTACAGCTCACGAATGAGAATAAATAAAAATATTCAGGTGATAACAGGTGTAGAAGCAGGGAGAGGAATCATACCGCTTCTGCTGCCTCAGCTTCCTTCTTAACCGGAACAGGATTCTCAGGGATCTGGAAAGGAAGCAAACTGAAGTCACTGCTGCAGAGCAGCGGCGGGGATCCGAGCCGAGGGCCGGCGCTCACCGCAGGGTGCCCAGCACCAGCGAGAGCCCCCAGAGCGCCGTGCTGGCTGCCCACCAGCGCAGGGAGCGGCCGCGGATGACGCCGTTGTCGGCCGCCCAGGCGACGTGCTCGCAGGGGTAGTAGAGCTGGTCGGCCACGTTGCGGAGCACCGACAGCCCTCGCACCAGCACGTCCTCGTCCTGCGGGGAGCACACGGACACGGACACGGACGCGCCCTGATGCCCGCGGCCCAGCGGCCTCCTCCCGCCGCGCCCCGCGGCCCGCGCTCACCTTGGGCCCCAGCCCGTAGGCGCGGCTGTAGCTGAGCATGGCCAAGTCGTCCAGCAGGCGCAGGACGGTGCGGCAGGAGCTCAGCTGGGCCGACACGGCCAGGAGGCTCCCGGGCAGCCCCTCGGCGGGGCTCCGCGTCCCGGCCAGCGCGCCGCCCGCCAGCTGGCAGCCATAAGACAGAGCGCGGACCTGCGGAGAACGAGGTGAGGGACAGGGCCGCTACAGGGCCGCCGCAAGGCCGCTCCGCCCGCACTCACCGCGCGGTCCCGGCCGCGGTGCGACTCGAGCGCCGCCACCAGCGCGTCCAGGGCCCCCGCCGCCATAGCAACGCCCCCGTGCCGGGCCGCCGCGCGAGGCATGCCGGGAGGGCGGCGCCGTCGCCACGGTGACGCGGCCTACGCGCGGGGATGGCGGCCCGGACCCCGATCCCGGCTCGTCTCGCGGCCGTTCCGTTCCCGTGGGCCTCCCACCCGCAGCCGGGCGCTGCCCGCGGCGGCTCCCGGGACGACGGTCGGCCATTTTCTCACCTTCAGTTCCCCCCTTACTGGGGGCATCGCAGGCCGACGCCGGCCGAGCCGCCCCGCAGCGGGGCCGTGTTGGGGCGGAGCGGGGCCGAGGGCGGCGCGCGCTGCTCGGAGACGCGCCTGGCGTTCCCGGAGCGGCCCCTGCGGCAGCGCAGCCCCTGCCTCGCCCCGGCGCCGTGCGTCCGAATGCACGCAGACCCCCGCGTTCGCATCTGCTCCTCGGCGATGAAGGACAGCTTCCCCTGCCCCGCAGCCCCCCCCCCGCAGCCCGCCCTCCCCAGAGCGCAGCAGAGCAGCGGCGGAGTTCTTTGTGGAGACAGGGAGAAAATCGGGCTCCCTCCTTCAGTGCACAGCACCTCGTACCCAGCGCACGAGGTCCGTCCCGCTGCCAGGGCGCGTCACTCCCACAGCGGTGAGAGCTCCGGCGTCAGAGGCTGCCGGGATCCCCAGCACGGACTGGCGGTGGCCTGGCTCAGAACCACGCTGCCAACCATTAAAGCCGGGTGGATGTTCTGCCTTCTCGTTTTATGACTGAATTAATCAACCCGATGCTCATAAAACGGCTTCAGCCAAGGGCGCCAAGCGTTCCCAGCAGCAAACATCTCCGCTTGCAGTCCCTCAGGTGCTGCTGTTCTCACTCAAAAGCTGCACTGCTTCTGATGCACCACATCCACGTTCTGCAGTTTTAATCTGGTGTTAAATGCTCTGCCATTCAACGGTGCTGAATCAATTTGGGAGCCGCTGTCTTGAGAGTATAGCTTTAATCTCAGTCATATTTCCTTACAAGTGTAAATAGAGCTGAGTTGTATTGTTTTGTTTTAAATAACACCAGTTCCCCTTCTGGCCGTTTGCAGGATGTGCTCCCATTATTAAAGGGGATGGACGGCCCTATTACCACACTTCTCATCAAATGCAGTTTAAAGGTGAACACGGTCCACCTGCAAAGCCAAGTGAGAAGGTAACAACATGAATTTGGGGATGACCAAGACACGGTTTTCAGCACCTTGCCATGTTGAATTCTGTCCTGTGCAACTGAAAAAACAGCAGATGGAAAGACAGAGGTGGGAAACAAAGGGATCGTGCTTTGAGCAGCAGTTTCATAGCTCTGTTTGCTTCCCTTCAGCACAAATCTCGTATAAAATTTGGGGATCCCAGAAGCAGTGGATCTATGAGCGAGCAGAAGTATGCCTACACTGCCCCGGGCAAAAGGGAGCACAGGTATTCAGCAGGATAGGCTGACGAGCATCCCAGCAGCTGCTCCTTCTGATGAGCATTGCTATTTAAGCAGCTCAGATCTGTTATCTTGCAGGTTCTATGACAAGGAATGCGCTGCCTTCCAGATTCACCACACAAATGTGCAGCCAGGTGATGGTCGCACCAGGTTCTCCACCTCGATGTCAGAGCTCTTTCCAGTACATAATGCAGGTAAGGTGATGCAAAGACAACATGCAGACCTCTGCTAAGGTTTATAACCAGCTGAACGGTGTTTTTTATCACTTGGCCTTAATAATATAGACAAAAGGTGTAATGCATGACTATCATACATATGTGAATTTCTGTTTTTAACATTTTATTGTTCTTACATACTCAGTGCCAGTATCCTCACAGTGGGGTTCAGTTTCATTCCTAGCAGGTTCAACAGCTACGTCCTTCACTCTCGCCTTTGCCAGAGCCTGTAGCTATTGCCTGTCTGAACAAAAACACTTCATCCATCCCCAGAGGTGATGAAGACCCAGAGAGAAATCGTGCACTGGCAAGAATTACCACGACACAGCTCTTCTACCCAGAGGTCTGTTCCCATCCTTGCTGTGTGGGTGTTTTTAAGCACTTTCCTAGGCCTCTGTTGTCCATTCTCCCCTTTCCATGCTGGCTGGCAACACGAGCCTCTGGGCTGCGTGGGGGTGTGATGTGACACAGGGCACCTTTCCCAGCTCCAGCCTACTTCTGTTACAGCCAGCCATTGTGTTCTGTAGGCTGGCAGGTGGAACTTCTCCCCGAAGCCTGACTTGCTGCTGCAGAAACATGGAAGCAATGTCTGCTTAGGAGATGACCTTTCAGGCTCCTGTTTCTTCAGCACAACACAGCACTCAGACTACCAGCCACCACTGCAGCCCCAGAGGGTGACAGGAAACAGCAAGAGCCACCGTGACAGCCACATCCCCTTCTGCTACCACAGTAAGGTTGCTCAGGCTGTCCTGGTGCTGGAGGAAGCCTGCGAGGTTCTCCTGGGTCTGTGCAAGGAAAAGCAGTGCCTGGTGCTCTGGGAAAGGAAGCAGCTCAAATATCTTGGGTTGAAGATGGCAGGCAGGCATGGGTGCAGCTTCAGTGTCATTAGGAAAACAAAGCCAGTACTTTGAAATCGGGCAGAACAGCCACGCTCAGCCCCCTGCTGCACGGGGCGACTGCTCATTTCAGGCCCTTTCACCTCCCCGTGTGACAGCTCACTTCTTTGTCACTGCAGTCACTCGCTCCTATTGTGTAGGAATTGTTAGCACGTTCAGGTGGTGGCATGAATGTTTTCTGGGACACAAACCAGAGGCTTGACCTTTCTCCCTTGCTATATTTGTTTTCTGAATTTACTTTGTATTTGGGGGAGGATTTGAATTAAAAGCTGTGCTTTTGCAACCTCAGGAAGAGATGCAGTTTGAGCTGGTCGTGGGAGGCATTAAAATCCTCCTCTGGCACTGTTCCTGATGGCCAACAGCCTGCATCTGAGCGAGGTCCCTTTGTGCTGTGTGTGTTTTTAAGACATTCGCTTTAGATGCGGAGCAGATAGCAGTCAAAATTGCCCTTGTCACTGCCTTCATACCCAGCATGTGGAATGATATTCCTATGTCTTCCACGTGAATTTCTTCATTTACCTCCTCAGTGAGAGCTGTCGGTCCGCAGCTGTTTGCTGGGCAAAGGTTTGCCCTGCAGGGCTGACTGCAAAGTCTGTCTTTGCCTCTCATTAATGGAGCGTCTGCAGATCTGTGACTGCAAGACAAACTGCAAAGCTTTTCTGACGTCCTCCCAATTTACTGGCTTGAATTGTCTTTTGACTGCAATCTGTGAACAGGTGAAAATCCCATCAGCACCACCCAGGCTACGCTGGTCCCACACAGACAGCAGAAGCAACGGCTCTCTGAAGACGTGCTACAGCAGGTACAGCGCTAACAGCCAGCATTCACCGTGGGCAGGTTTGGGAAGAGGGATTATGCAAAGCAAAGCTGTAGCCACCCTGTGAAGTTCATGTTCCACCCATGCCCACGTGCTGCTCTCTCCTCAGATGAAGTGCTCACACCTGGTGCTGCCCTGGAAGCAGCAGAGTTTCTTCAGTACCGAGCAGAAGGATGAGTTCACACCCAAGTACAGAGACACAGCAGAAATCCAAGCAGCAAACTGCCACGTGAGCTGCGTCCCGCTGGGGACCCTGAAAGAATATTGCTCCCAGGGAAAGGTGCTCCTTACACAGTGATGCTCCCCCTTTTCCCTGCTTGCCCAGAACTTCCTGCAACATCAACTGCCTGTGTTGTGTTACCCAGCTGTTCTGCTGCTGCCGGTCTGGCCCTGCTCCTGGCCCAGCTGTGTGTTATTACAGTGAACGTTTATTTCAAGAGTTGAATGAGGACGCGAAGTGTTGTGACAGCAATAAACACCAGGGGATTGGTCCAAAGACACGGGTGACACCTCTCTGGAGCTGCAGGATCCACGCAGTGCCTCCAGGCGGGTGCTGGGCAGGAGGGAGCGGGGGAAGCTCAGGGGAAGGGCGAGAGATCAGAAGCGTCAGGGCTGCGTGTGGGCTGGAATCCCGTGTTATCTGTTTGGATTTTGGTGTCAAGGCCCGAAACCAAAGGTCAGTGAACAGGAGGGTGGAGAAGCAGCGCTCTCGGCTTATGATGAGCGGGGCTGTTTTCCTAGCAACAAGCAGAGTATTTCTGTTGAGTTGATAAGCTCCTGGGGATTCCCTGAATGCTGAGCTTGCACTAACTCTGGTGGGGATGTAGGCATTTTAAAGGGAGGCCGAGTGAGCAGCTCCAGCTGCTGCCTTGTCACAGCTGCCACTTCACGAGCTCTTCTCAGCCTTTTGGTGCAGATGGATTTGATTCACGTGTGCTGTGAGCCAGCAGTGCAGTATTAGAACAGGCTTGCTAACTCATTTCCAATTGCTGCAGTCTGTATGTGAGCAGTGGCCCACAAACTGCCCGTGCTTTTCTCTTGAGATTTGACATTACATCTCTTGGGAAAGGGCTGCTCTTTGTCCCACGTGTACTTGAAAGAAGCCTTACTCAAGCCTTGCAGATTCCCACAGCTGCTCCTCACGGTGTCATTTGCTGGCATTTTGCAAACACCGAGATTCAAACGTATAGATTGCTTCACTGGGTGTAGTAACAGGGACTTGCACACGCTGCAGGTCTGTCCCATATTTTTAATGACCATAAGTTGGCATTGCTACCTGTTGTGCTACTGCAGAAACAGCCACTGTTCCCTGGGGTTAAATGCTGAGCACCAGCTTTCGGTGGTGAGCTGCTGCTGGGGGTGGGCTGCAGTTGTTTGCTTTCTTTTCACGTAGATCCTGTTGCAGTTTCAGACACAGAAAGTTCTGCTGGCTTTTGGGGAAAAGATCTTTGCTTTCTAAGCCCCCTCCAACCACTCACAGAAATGCCTCAGGACTGCCTGAGTTGGGAAGGCCAAACAGACCCCGCAGTGTAAAACCAGCACAACACTCCTCCCTGCAGACGGAGCCACCAGCACGTACCCACGGCACACCAACAGCGGCTGCGGCTCGGAGATAAGACGAAGTGACGTTACTCCTCCTTTGCTTTAAAAGCCCCGTCGCCGACCTCCTCAGCTCCCCTTGGCACCGCACCCGCCTCGCACGCAAGGCCAACGCTGAAGCGTCACCACAAAGCAGAGTCTGAGCCCCACCTGGGGAGCCTGCAGGGCTGGGGGCAGGGGCAGAGAGGGGATTTCGGTGCAGCCTTTGCTCTTCCTTCCTTCCCCTGGAGGGCCGCACGTCGGAGCCGCAGGGCAAAGCGGGCCAGCAGCAATGCAGCCGCCGGGGCGCGTGCGGAGCTTGGCGGTGGAGCTGGAGGACGGGAGAGCGTGGGGAGCCTACGGCAGCGGGGAGCTGCTGCACGGCCGCGTGCGGCTGGAGCTGCGCGGTGCCCTGCGCCTGCGGGCGTTGGAGGTTTGTGCTCGCGGGCGTGCGATCGTGCACTGGTTGGAGACCCGCAGCGTGGGGCTCAACATCGTCTACCACGACTACACCGCCTTCCAGACCTTCCTGAACCGCCGCCGCCAGCTCATCCCCGGTAAGGCTGGGGCTGGGGAGCGGCTCTGTGCCGCCGTGCGGTGGGTCGGGACCCCGCGGGCTGCAGGCCCCACTCTGGGCACATCACCGCCCTCCTCGCGCCGGTGCCATCTGCAAGCAGGGTTCTGCCTCTTGACCTCTGCCGAGGGTTGCTGCGAGGCTGCCTGCGGACTCCAGGCTGGTGAACACGGAGGTTTGTGGCTTTTGTTCTGTTTGCGCAGGGAAGTGCAAACACGGGGTCTGTTCGCAAGTGTGGAAAGAGCACTTAGGAGCTCGGTAAATATTTGCTTTCAGTTTTCTGGTGCTGGAGCCACATGCCCGGCTGGTGTGTTGCTTGGATCTGCTGCGTGAGGAGAAGGCACTTGAGTTATTTGTGTAGTTGGGATGAAATGATCCAGAGCCCAGTGGCATGGGACTTGTCAGCTGTCCACCTGCTCGTTAACTCTGCCTCACAGACAGCGACACCGCTGCAGCCGCTGTGCCACCGTCGTTGCTGCCATGGGGTTTCCCCGACTCTGAAATCCACCACTGTCCAGAGGCAGAGCCTCGCTGCCGGTGGAGGGGTCACATGGGAGCTGCCTGCCTGGAGCTGCTCTTGTCTCCAGCCTGCACTGTAGGGCCATACACTCTTTTTCGAGCTGACTGTGCCTTACCACCTTGTTCTGAACATCTTCATTGCTACGGAGCTCCTGTCTTTTCGGCAGTGGCCTTTCTCTGCTGTGCCTACAGGTGGCCCCACGGCAGCTGCAGGCGTGTAAAGCATCCCATAACAATTCAGGATAGGGCTGCCTGGAGGAAGGCTTTCAGCCAAGGGCTGGGGAGTCACCGGCCCTGCGCTCTTGCAGCGTGGAGCTGGCGGCTGTGCGGGGAGCAGGGAGCCCTGTGGGTGCCATTGCATCACCTGCACATTGCTTCCTTCTCTGCTTTGTGGGGGACACGGGTCTGTGATCACAGCAGTGATGTGGGCTGGGAGAAGCGCTGCTCTGCAGCCACAACTGCTCCCATGTGTCCGTCCTGCCGGGTCCTGTTCTGTGCCTCTGCCACCAGCAGCACAGAGAGGGGCTGGGGAAAATATGCTGTCGTCCGGGGGTCCCACAACTGCTCCCTCGTTGCTTCCTGATGAGTTGGGCTACGTTTGGGAAATGCAGAGTTTGCCATGGCAACGCAGCAGTGAGCCGGGTGGAGATAAGTGTGCTGTGCTGCGCTCACTGGGTTTATCTGCAGCTCGCTGGCAGAGCAGTGAGCGTGGGACTCTGCTGTGCTCCCAAACAGAAGCCATGGAGAAGTGCTCAGGGCCATCGCAGGCAGAGCGTGCGAGCGGGAAGGAAGGGACAACAGGGTTTCATGGGCAAAGGCGAGGCCCTGGGTGCACCCACATGGGGTGCTGGGAGGGGTCCCACGGCACTCTGCGAGCAGTGCCCCTTCTGTCCCAGCCGGGGGGGCTGCGGCCGGCCCCGTGCACACAGCTGAGGCCGGGGCTGGGTTTGGGCTCACAAAATGCCGGGGTGGCACCGTGGCCGCAGAGCTCCGTGGGTCCCCAGGGAATGGGGGGGGGGGGGGGGCTGCGGCCGTGGGTGAGGCTGAGTCACCGCGGGGGCCGCCCGCAGCTTTCCCGGAGCTCCGCTGTGCCAGGACGCGCCTCGCTTCCTTCTTCCCACCGCCGCCGCGCTCCTTTGCAGCGTTTGCAATGATTCATATTTGCTCACGGCAGCAAACGGTCACGTAAAGATAACGAAGCACGGCTCCTGCCCTCGCACTGCGGACCCGCAGCTCCCCACCGCCGTGCTTTGACCCCAACTGCACGGCAGCGATGCTGGGCGCAGAGCGAGGCCCCGTGGGTGAGATTTGTCACAAACGCAGCGCAGGGCGGCGCAGAGCCGCCATTCGCCTGGTTGAACGGCCCGGGGGGGACGCGTTGCTCACCGCGCATTGCACAAGCTGAACGGGAGCCAGTTCTTCATTTCTTAGAAATGAGCGGAGCCGCGGCCCCGAGCAGCTTTCCCCGCATCACCACTCGGCCCCATCTCGTGGGCTCCCCACCGCACCGCCACGGGGGTGAGCGGGTGCCGAGGCTCCGCAGCGACGGGCACCAGACGGCTGTAGGTCCGAGGAAGCCCTGGGAGCAGGGGGGAGGGGGCCGTACCGCCCGCACATGCTCGTTGCGTTGTTTTGCGGCGCCTGCCGGGGCCGCCCCGTCCCGTCCCGTCCCGCCCCGCCGGGGCCGCCCCCGGGGCGCGCCGGGCACTTAAAGCGGCGCTGGGCGGCGGCGGGGCGAGTTGTTGGAGCCGCCATCTCTCGCCATGCTGTTCGATCGCCTCAAGCGCTTCCTGATCGTGCTGGAGGGCGCGGAGCGGGGATCGCCGGCCGCCTTCAGCCCGGGGCAGACGGTGGTTGGGCGCGTGGTGCTGGAGCTGGCGGGGGCCGCGCGCTGCGGGGCGCTCCGGTTGCGGGCGCTCGGAGCCGCCCGCGTCCACTGGACCGAATCGCGCAGCGCCGGTTCCAGCACCGCTTACACGCAGAGCTACAGCGATCAGGTGGAGTTCCTCAGCCACCGCGACACGCTGCTGGCGCCGCCAGGTACGGCTGCGGGCTCCGAGCCCCCCGCGCGCCCCCGGCCCGGCACCCCGCACCCAGTGGGGATCCCCGCGCCGTGCCTCCCCCGGCCGGGTGGGCTGCGGGACCCCGTGCTGAGCGGGGTGGGGTTGCGGGGCGCGGTGGCGGTTTGGCGGTGCAGCCCCGGCAGAAGGATCCCGTCCCTTCGTGTGCTCCATCCCGGCGCGGAGCCCCGCGGGTGGGAGATAATCGCCCTCCGTCTGTTCTGCCCACAGATAACGGCGAAGTCACCGTCCTGCAGGCAGGAAGGCACGAGTTCCCCTTCACCTTCCAGCTCCCAGAGTAAGTTCATGGTTTCCTTAACACAGAGGGGAAGAGCCGCTGCTGGGAGTACGGCACCTCCGCCACAAACCTGCCGGCAGAGCCCTCGGAGTCACTCCTTCTCACTTCCAGGACCCTGGCGACGTCCTTCGAGGGCAAACACGGCAGCGTGCGCTACTGGGTGAAGGCCAAGCTGCACCGGCCGTGGGCCACGGTGAAAAAGGTGAAGAAGGAGTTCACCGTCATCGAACCCATCGACATCAACACCCCTGCACTGCTGGTGAGCCCCCGTGCCCGAGCAGAGCTTGTCAGGGGTGCGCCATGCGGCGGGGATGGGCGCCAGGAGTGCAGAGGCTGCTGCACCTCCTGCTTTTTGGGAGCTGGAATGCATTGCAACAGCATCTTGCATAAGGCTCCTAGGAGCCGGTGCTGCTCCCCAGCAGGTTGGCTGTGCCAGGGAAGCGCTTGCCTTGTGTTTTATTGTTCCTTTCTGAGCAGCCTCTGCCCGTCCCTTTTTTCAGGCTCCCCAGGCGGGTGCTAAGGAGAAACTCGCCCGCGCCTGGTACTGCAATCGTGGCCAGGTCTCAGTGACTGCCAAGATCGACCGCAAAGGCTACACCCCCGGTGAGCACCTCCCTCGGGCGCCCAGGGTGAACTTTGGCTGGAGGGGACTTGGGGTCACCTGCTCGTCCCCGCCGTGCCAACGGGCAGATGAACCCCCAGTGACCCCCGTGCAGGAATTCCTCGGGGCAGGACTGGGCTCCGTCTGCAACATGTGCGTCTGCTCGGCAGGTGAGGTCATCCCTATCTTTGCTGAGATTGACAACTGCACCAACCGGGCGGTGGTGCCCAAAGCAGCCATCATTCAGACTCAGACCTTCATCGCTCGGGGCACCAAGAAGCAGAAGAAGTCAGTGGTGACCAGCATCGTCGGGGACTCCATCGCTGCGGGGAAGCGCGAGGTGTGGCACGGGCGGGCGCTGAAGATCCCCCCGGTGGGGCCGTCCATCCTGCAGTGCCGTGTCATCCAAGTGGAATATGCCCTGAAGGTGAGGGCTGCGTGGGGACCGCGGTGGGGCTCAGCTCTCTGCTGGCTGTTCCCGTCTTCCCAAAGCTGTGCTTATCAAGGTTGGTGCTCTGTGCCATGTCTTGTGCTGAGCATCTCCCTGCGTGTCCAACTGCAAGAATTCCCTTCTTCCCTTCACCCGGGAAAGCTCTGCCCCTCTGTGGGAGTAACGCCACAGCTGAGTTCCCCCACTGCCTGCAGGTCTGTGTGGATATTCCTGGCACATCCAAGCTGCTCCTGGAGCTGCCGCTCGTCATCGGGACGATCCCACTGCATCCGTTTGGCAGCCGCACGTCCAGCATCAGCAGTCAGTACAGCATCACCCTGGACTGGCTGAGCAGCATCCCCGAGCAGCCTGAAGGTGAGCAGAGGGCAGGGCACGTTTTCAGCCTCGATGAGTCAGGGAACGGCACGCTTGAAGCCGCTTCAGCTGCACGTTCCCCATTCCTCGACGCTTTTCTTTCTTCTCTTCAGCCCCCCCCGATTACTCAGCGGTGGTGCCCAGCCCCACAGCCGAGCAGAGCCTGGCCCCGCCGTGCCGCAGCGAGCTCGGCGCTGTTCTGGAAGGGCCCTTCTTCGCCTACATCCAGGAGTTCCGCTTCCGACCGCCTCCGCTCTACTCTGAGGTGAGGAGCCGTGCGGGCGGTGCGGGGTGATGCACCCACTGCTGCCGGGGGTCCTGACTCTGGGTTTGGTGTTGCAGATCGACCCGAACCCACCTTCAGACGGCATCCGCCCGCGCTGCATGACCTGCTGAGCAGTGCTGATGGCATCGTGACCGTTGGGCTGCAGTCAGAGCGCCCGCAGGATGGCAGTGGGCGCATGAGAGCGCTGAGCCCCCACCACAGGCACTGCCCTGTGGGGTCTGAAGGGCTGGAACCGCCCCAGCGTTTTGGGGTTCGGATGGAGCTGGGATGATGCTCCTCTATGTGTGCTCCAGCACCTCCTGCTGTGGAGAGCTTTGAGCTCGGAGGTGTTGCAGGGAATCCAGAGAATGTTTAAATCCTGTGCTGGGTTTGGACCCCGCGGTGCTGAGGGTGCAGCTCTGCTGCTGCAGTTGCTTCTCCAGAACTGCAGTTTCCTAAGGAGAAAACTGGCCGGGTGAGGCAGACTGTGCTGCTGGTGAGCACGGCTGGGAGCCGGGAGCTGCTGCAGGGGTGGCTGGAGCTGCCTGGCAGCTGGGTGGGGGCTGCAGAGCCCCCCGTGGCCAACATTGGGGCTGTGTAATTCCCAAAGCAGCAGAGATCTGCGGTGGTGTTTCGGTGCTGCTCCTGCAGGGTGGCACAGACGTGGCCCCTCACAGTGCTTTGTTGGCCTAAGAAAAAAAGCTGGAGTGAGTCCTCCAGGGCAGCCACCAGAGACTGTGCGTTCCCCCCGACCCCTGCGCAGAGCCCCAGCCCCGGTGCTGGGCATTGCTCAGAGGATTTTCTATTGTTTGTATCAGTGACCACTTTTATACCGACCACTCTTTGTCTCTGACGTTACTCTTTTCGTACAACTTCAGTTAGGGTGATTTCTCTGAAATAAATTTCTTTTAACCAACTGCAGCTCTCAGCTTTTGCATTTGGAGTCACGCTGGGTGCCCCAGTGCTGCTTCCCCTTTCCCAGAGCTCAGCAGCACGCTGCTCTGCTGTGTGCCACTGTTCCTCTTCCGTGTGGCCTCAACCCCTTCCACCCCCATGGCAGCACCCGTCGGGTTCTGCAGTGCTGATGTTCCCCGTCGTGCAGCTCCTGCATCTGCTGTGCTCACAGTGAGCTTTGGGTTTGCTGCACTTCTGCACCCCGTGCCTGCTGAGCACAGCAGATCTCAGAGGGTCTGCAGTGGGGCTGAGGTCTGAAACGGGGCTGAGTTCCACAGTGTCCTCCAGGGCTGTGCTGTGACAAACACTGCTGCTGGAATGTGACTTTTCCCCCTGGTTTTGTTTGTTTTTCTTCTTTTTTTGTTTGTTTTCCTTTTTGTGTGTGTGTGTGTATTTTTCTTCTTTATGTTTCTTTTCTGTTTGGGTTTTCATTTCCTTTCTTGCTTTTTGGACCTTGCTCAGTGTTCAGACCTGCACCCCATGCCAGCGCTGCCACGCAGGACCCACAGGTGCTCCATACACCTTTACCCAAGCCTCCCTTTGCTTCGCCTCCCCTCGGGACAAGGATGGAGATGCTTCATGGTGATGTTGCTTGCAGATGCACACCCCCCATGTGCTCTGCTTCTCCCTGGAGCCATCTTTCCAGCAACTCTTCTTGTAACAGCCTCAGGGCTTCCTCGGAAAGCCGCAGCGTTGGCTTTACAAGTCCTCCAGTCCCGGAAGGGCTAAAAATACCCCCAGGGACAGAGCTGGCATCCCCTGCTCTGCAGCCTCGGCTCCAAAGCCCTTCTCCCGCAGCCCAGAGCCTCCGTGCTGCCGTCTGTCTGCTGCGTCCCCGCTCTGCTCCGGTGCCACTTGCAGAAGGCCACGGCATGCTGTGCACCCATGGGTGGCCCTGAGCCGCCGCATCCTTCCCAGGGTCGGTTCTCCCCTCCTCCCCCCCCCCGTGCCGGCGGCGGCGCTGGCAGGGACAGAATGTGCTCCGAGGGCTGCGGATTAACAGCGCGGGCATCCATCCAGCTCCGGGAAAACAGCTCTTCCTCCACCACCTCCCAGCTGTGCGTGTTGGGAGCCACGTGGTGGGAGCTCCAGCATGGATGGGGTCGGACAGCTGGGGTACGGCTGGGTTTGCACCCTGATGGGTGCGAGCCTGCGAGATACAGGGCCAGCAGTGGGACTGCCCCCCCCCCGCTCCCCCAACCCCATCATTACCTCCATTATTTTCACTGTTTTTGCTCCAGTGCTGCAAAATCTGATCCCTGGGGACCCTTTCACGTGGGGACACCGGAGCCACTGCTGCCCACCTAAACAGAGGCGCAGCCCTGCTCACACCGCCCTGCGTGGGGGATTTGGGGAATCCCTGTGCGGGTTGGACAGGAACGACTGCTCCTCCTGCAGTGCTCCGGGGCTTCGGCTGCCCGCAGTGGGGAGAGATCGCACAGAGCCAGCGCTGCGTTATGCACAGAGGGAGGCCTGGAGCGGACGGACGGACGGACGGGCGCACAGCGCCTCCGAGGGTCTGCTGGTGTGTGCTGTGTGTCACAACCCCGGCAGGAAAGCAGCCCCTCTTGTGGACAATGGAAAATTTTTACGGCTTTTGACTTTTGTCCAATGATTTCAGAGCAGGGAAGCGGCTCACAAACATGTCTATGGGTAAACAGCGGCCGCGGGGCCGGGGCTGTGGGTGGTGGAGAGGACCCCCCCCCCCCCCCCCCCGCAGCCCCAGGTCCCGGCAGGCATCCCCAGGTCCCTCCCTGCAGGCACAAACACGGAGACAAATATTTTGACTCTCCTTGGTGGAGGGCCAGGTCCAGAAAAACAACAAGGACGGCAAGGAGGAGAAGCCGTGCGTTCACCTGCTGGCAGCACGTGATGGGCAGTGCGGGGACCCCCGTGCCCATAGCTGGGGTGTGACACGTGGTGACATCGCTCCTGCTGGTCCCTTTGCACAAAGCCCCCACTGCTGTGCTGTTCTTCTCCCTGCCAGTTCTCAGAGCTGCCTCACATTTGCAGTTTCGCAGTTCGGCTTTTAGTTCTGAAGGACATCAGGGAACGGAGCCGAAGGGTCACACAGGTGGGGGCCGTCACCGCGTTTGTCTCCTGTCCCCGCAGAGCCGTGAGTCCAAGCAAACAGCTGCTCTGCTCTGTCGATGGACAGCGGGGCCGGGGGGTGGATTTGTCCCATTGAACCCCTCGGCCCACCCGCAGCCCGTGGTTACACCCCGACCCCACGGAGCCCGCGGCTGCTGCCCGGCTCGCCAGCAAGCGTGATCCCCATTGCCGTGATGTCAGAGGGTTTACAGCGCGCTGAGGGAGAGGACTTTCCTGATAAGCAGCCGTGTGATGCGGCCGTCCCGTCGGGGCCGGGCCGCGCTGGTTGTGGCCGGCGGCAGCGCGGTTTGCTCCGCTTTCTTGTGGTTCTCAGAGAGAAAAACAGGGAGAGCGCTGGGGAGGAGCGCCCCGCGGGCAGAGCAGGAGGACCCGCGGGTGTCGGGTTGTTTGTTGCGGACTCGGCGCCGTGCAGCCGCTGAGATTTGCTGCCCAACCCGGCGCTGTTTTCGGCGTCCCGCACCGCCGTTGTCCTCGCTGACCCGTTTGGGGGCGTCGGTTCCGCTCCACCGCTGCTAAAGCCCGCAAAGCTCCGGGCACCGCGCGGCCCCCCCGGCCCCGACCGCCCCCAAAGCGCAGCCGTGACCAGAGACACTTTCCATTCCGTACGCTCGTGGCAAAGAAAAACCTCATCCTGAGGAGCGAGCGCGAGAAAACAGCAGCGCTGCGCAGTGTGTGTGTGAGTGAGTGTGAGTGTGTGCGTGTGTGAGCGTGCAAAGAGCGGAGCTGCTGTTGTCGTCGGTTGCGAAACGCAGCGCAGAAACACCCGGAGCTGCAAAACCGCACCGCGCGCGGCCGCTTCTCCGCCCCGTTGCACCCCTCGGTGCGCGCCCGGCAGCGCCCGGGGCCGTTTTGGAGCGGGGGATTTGGGGACCCCAAGGAGGTTGTTTTTTTTGGGGGGTGCAGCTCCGGAACTGCGGGGTTTGCCGCTCCCTCAGCACGGTGCCGCAGTGGGGGCTGCAACGCCCCGGGGTTGGGGGAGGAAGGACGGGGGGATGGGAAACGCACCGCCGTGAGTGCGGGCGGGGCTCCGCATTGGGGCAGCGCTGGGAGCGGCGATGTGCGGAGCTCCCACGGCCGGCACCGGGAAAAGCACGGCGCGGTGCGGCCTGCTCCAAAAATAACGGCGGCGGGGCCGGAATTGGCGCGGCTCGGGACGTCGGGGCACGCGGTGTGCGGCTCGTCGGCTCCTCGGATCCGTTGTGAGAAGGAAAAGCTCCGACCCGACGCAGGGGGCGGCGGCCGCTTTGGGGCGCCTTTGGGGCTGCTGTGTCGGGCTGAGCTTTTTCCCCATTCCTGCGGGATTTTCCCCATTCCTGAGGGATGACTTTCGATCCTCATCCGCCTGGGAGGAGTCCCAAGCTCCCGTGCGATGAGCTGCCCGTTCTCAGCCCGCACGCGGCCGATGCCGCAGTGTGTCCGGGCTGTGCGTGGTGAGTCGATGCGGCCGATGCTGTGTCCTTGCAGCCGTTCCCGTCCCTGTGCCGCTCCCGTGGCCGTGCTCGGATCGCCGCCTGCACGGCCGCTCCCGGAAACTCTTTTGGAAAATAGTTCTGTGCCGTTTAAACTCATTAGGGAAGCCTGAGCCGCTCATTCGTGCTAATTGGCATCACGCGAAGCTTCATTAATTTTCCCTTGCTCTGTGCCCCCGGGCTCTGTGGGTGCACGGGGTCACCGTGCCGCTCGGGACGGGGCTGTCCCCAAAGGGGTGACCCCGCGGGCACGGAGAGAACCCCTGCCCCCACCGCCCCCCCTTGGGGTGTTTTTCAGACGGTGCCGGGGACTTGCTGTCCTGCCACAGTCTCGCTGTCGGATTCCCGTGTCCTGGCCCCGTGCCGGGCCATGTGCTCGGCCCGAGCCGTGACCCTAAAAGTTGGGCTGTAAACAGCAGCCGGGCTGCAACCCGAGCGCTGCGCTCCCGTAACGCAGCACTTCCTCTGCGAGCAGCGGTGAGCACCGCCGCCGGGTGCGCTGCGAGTTGGGTCCGTCGCAACCAAAGCCCTAAAAAGAAGCGCCGTGGGGGGCGGGGGGCTGCTGGCTGCTCGTCATCCTCCTCAGCCCCACCGCTTTGGGTTTGGAGGGGACGGAGCGGGGCTGCAGCGCTGCGATAGGACCGGGGAAGGGTCAGCGCCGTGCGGCGGGGATGTGCTGTGCTGCCCCAAAACCCCGCGGGGTTGGGATGTCCGCGGTGGGGGTTCGGTTGGGGTCGGTTTGTGCGACGATGGCGGCGTGAGGCTGCGGGAGGGGAGCGCGGGGCTGCTGCCACCTCGTGGTCCCGTTGGTGGCTCCGACGCGGTGACGGCGGACACGACGGAGTGCCCCAAAACGCGGGGACCTCCGCAGCCCGGGGTGCTCCGAGCAGCAGCCGAAGGGGAGGAAACCCCTCGTGTGGCGGGACCGGGGGACGCTGCCTCTGCCCACATCTCCCTCTTGCCTCTTGAACCCGTTTTCTGTTTCCTCAGCGTTAATTTTTGCTCTCTCAGCACCCACCGGAGGCCGCCTATACCCCGGTGTGGGGCAGGCGGACCACAAACCGCTGCCGAAAGTTCTGCCCCAGATACGGCGCGGCTCCCGCAGCCCCACGTGTCTCACCCCACTGCTTGGGGGCCCAACTGCAAACCCCGGAGTTCCTCGACCCTGGTGGGACAAGGAGAGCACGGCGGTGCTGCTGTTTGGTTTTCTTTACTTCTACACTCTGGTGTTTCAGTGCTCGGCGCTGGGCTTGGCTGTGCCCCCATCCCACGGGGGCAGGGATGCAGTCTTCACTCTGATGTGCTCCCAAAGCAGCTTCCTCGTGCCCAAGGAAACATCCCCACCCCCGTAGGGGGAGCTGAGCCCGCAGCCTCCTGCCCTCATTATTTTGGGCTGCACTGTGCCTCACTGGGTCCCGGCCCTGTGCAATGCAGCAGTGTTCCTGGAAATCAGAAACCCCCAGGAAAGTGCCCGCAGGGCCTTGGGGAGGGCGTTCAGCATCACACCTGGATGCTCAGCATCAGCCCTCCCGGGCCCTCAGCATCACCCCCTCGCTGTCTGAGGGACCCGCTTTGTCCCCCATCCCTGGGATCCCTAAGGCACCGCCTTCTCCTGCAGCAGCCCCACACCCTCCTGATCCTGTGGGGAGGTGGGTTTGAGCAGCACAAGAGGTGGCAGCGCCTGGCTCAGCCCCCAGCTCCCTGCGCCCTCCTCTGCAGCTGTGGGGCCACAGGTGGGGACCTCCCCCAGCCCCCCTGACCCCCCTGGCTCCGGGTCCAGCACCTCCTGCCGCCGGTACGTGAAGGGCAGCTCCACCTTGCAGTGTGGCTGCAGTGGCTCCATCGGTTCTTCGGGGCTGAGCTGTGGTGTGTGGGGCCGCGTGCTGGCGGCTGCCTCATTTTCAGGGCTCAGCTCCATTACCAGCAACTCCCCGGGGCTGAGCTGCTCCGAGGGCTCCAGGAAGCTCTTCCAGGGCTTGTTCTGTTGGGGAGAAGAAGCACTGTGCTGGGAGGTCTCGGCTTCACAGCTCATCCCAGGGCGCACACTGCAGCTCACCTGGCTCATCTCACTGGCTGAGAACCGGAGGGCTTCGCTGCCGGTAGGTTTGGGCAGGGGAGGGAAGAGCATCCCGTGGAGCCTGGGGAGATGGCAGTGGGGTCAATGCGGGGGGAGAGGGGCACGGAGGAACCGTCATTCTGCCTGTTCTCACCTCTTCTTGCTCAGCTGGTAGATGAGGGCGGCAGCTGGGATCCCCAGCGAGATGCCCAGGTACTTCAGGTTGGAGCTCCACACCGCTCCACCTGGAGATGAGCACCTCTGGGTGATGGTGACATCCCAGCCCCGCGTTCCTGTGCCCAATGGGACACAGGAAGGTCCCCATGAGAAAGGGAGGAGGTCCCCCACCGTTACCCAGCGCCGTGGTCTGGAAGTGCCACCGGGCACTGCAGGTGCCCCCGCCGCCCGCCGCCACCTCCTGGATGCCCACCCTGTAGGCGGTGCCTGGTTTCAGGTCTCGCAGCGCGTATCGCGATGCTGATGCGTCCACGTCGCCATCTGTAAGTGACGCCGCGTGGGCAGCAGTGCTCAGAGCCGCCCTCCCTCGGTCCCCCCCACCCTCCTGGCAGCGGTGCCACCACTCACATGTCACGTTGTCCCCTTCAGCAGCGTGGCACACGCGGTACCCCAGCAGCGCCCCGGGGCAAGCAGCGCGTAGGGACGGCTCCCAGAGCAGCACGGCGGCATCGGCGCTGGCGTTGATGCGGACAGAGGCGGCCAACGAGGCTGCGTGGGGCGGGAGCGGATGTTGAGGGTCCGGCCGGCCCCCTGCGCGGCACCGGGGGGTTGCGATGTCCCCGCTGCCTACGTACTGTTGCCGACGAAGTGATGCTGCAGAGCGAAGGTGGCCCAGTCCTGCTCTGCGCCGCGGCCGTGCACGGCGAGCCGGTAACAAGCCGGCGCTTCCAGCGGCCCTACGTGAGGAGCGGCACCGTCACCGCGTGGCCGCAGCCAGCAGGAGGGCGTTGGGGCTCGGGGCGCTGCCGTGCCTGCCTGCCAGTGGGAGCTGCGTGCGAGGAACTCCTCCTGCACGCAGCGCCCCGGCTGTGGGGCTCCCGGCGTCCGCTGCCGCTCAAAGCAGAAGGCGAAGCCTCGCGTTGGTGCCTCCCAGCGTGCGATCACCATGGTGCCCACAGAGCTGATGTTCTGGAAGCTGAGCTCTGGGGCAAAACACGGGGAGCAGAGAGGTGAGGGTGGTGCCGGGCCAAGGAGCCTCGTCTTTTCTGTGGCCTTTTTGGGTACCCGTGTGCTGCTCCACCGGCACCTGCAGCCGCCGTGCAGGGCTGCTTCCTGCGGCGTTGGTGGCCGTCAGCACGATCTCGTATGCAGCCCCGCAGAGCGTGAGGTTGTACTCTGTCTCCTCTGCCCCCAGCACCACCTCGTCCTCCTCGGCGCAGCTGCACTCCGGCATGTGGGCACGCAGGGTGTAGCTGACGTCCCCCTGTGCCGCGCTGGCGCGCTGCGTGGGGACAGCGGTGGCAATGCTGTGGGGTGCCTGCAGGACACGGAGCCGTCCCAGCAGTGCGCCCACCTGCCCACCTGCCAGCCCAGCTGTAGCAGCCTCTGCCCGTTTCTCCCGAGGTGTCCCAGCCTGAAGCTCAGTGCGGGGCTCTCCAGGATCTCTGCGAGAGGAGCGATGCGCTCACCCAGGTGCGTGCCGGCCAGGTGCAGGGATGTGGGGTCCCTCCTGGCGTCGCACTCACCCTCGGGGATGAAGATGGATGGGCTCCAGTCGCTCCAGTGGCTGCTCCAGTGCTGCGTCCTGTGCCGGAGCTGCACCTCGAAGGCAGCGGTTCCCCCCAGCTCGCAGGTCACTGCAGAGCACCAGGTGGGTGGTGGTGAGGTGACCCCTCTCAGGATGAGTTTGTTCCCCCACCCCAACCCTGAGCATGGGGCAAAACAGACCTGGGTCATCCTCTCCATCCTCACCCTTCCCTGTCTCACACATCACCTGCGGAGAGAACGGTGGCACCGGCCACCGGGTGATGGTGATGCTGACCGAGGTGCAGGGGACGTGGTGGTTGGGGGATCTCTTTGGTCCCCTCACCTGCATCCAGCTGCCATCACCCACCCGGCGGAATCGAGCCTCCCTGCGTGGCGGCGGCCGCTCCTTGTGGTGACACTGCGGCCGCGGCAGCCTCAGCTCCAGGCGCCCATTGGCCTTGGTGAAGGACATCCCATGGGAAGGGGGATCCAGCTTCACTGCGGGGACAGCACAGCTGTGGTGACCACTGCAGCCCGCCGCCCTGCCTGGTCCCCAGCACTCACCGGCCTCGTCGAGGTGCAGCGTGATGTTGGGGCTGCGCTCCAGATGCTGTCCCCAGCGCGCCTCCACCCAGGCCGTGGCGTTGGTACGGACATAAACTTGGTGCTGCTTCAGGGTGCGCACCGTGGCGGTGCCCGCATCGTGCTGCTGGCACAGCTGCCGGCTCACATAGCTGCAGGGAAAGCGCTCAGCCGTGGTGTACAGCAGTGGCACCATGTCCCCTGTGGCACCAAGTGTCCCCTGTGTGCTCCTGATGGACACGTTGTCCCCAACTCACCAGAGCACGAGGACGTAGGTGGTGCTGCCGGCGGGGCCCTGGGGCGGCCAGGAGCAGGTGAAGGGGCCGGAGCTGCAGCGCCTGAAGCAGGAGAGCCCGGGGGGGGGATCGGGGGCACCTGTGTGTAGGGAATCACACCCGGGCTCGTGGGGGTTTGGGGTAGTGGAGCTTGCTTGACCTGGGGTCATGGGGATGGGGAGGGGGGCCGGGGCCAGAGGTGCTCCATCTCCCAGCTCCCTGCAGGGCCCCCTCCAGCCCCCCGGTACCATTGCGACTCCACATGACCCACAGCGGCCGGAGGTGGCTCGGAGGCCGTGCAGAGGGGGGGCGGGCTCAGCCGGCAGTGGGGCTGTGGGCCCCCGGCACCGGGACGGCCGCGTGCTGCAGGCAGTGCTGCGCCGCGCAGTGGGGCAGAGAGACAACGGCAGTCGTGCAGTGATTCCCAAAAAGCCCTCTTCTCCCATGGATGCCACGCAGCTTTGCCCGCCAGCACCATTCAGACCCCATCCCGCTGCCCGCAGCCCCAGCACCGTGCCCGGAACACCTCCGTCCGCTGCCATGAAAGCTCCCTGCTCCACTCCCTTCCCTTATCACCCCGTATCGCTCAGCGAAACCCTCTGCTTTTATCTCCCATCGCGGCAGCACTCACCGCCCCGCGCCGGCAGCGCCAACGCCAGCAGCAGCCACCGCAGCGCCGGGACCCCTCCGCGCTCCATCCTCACCGCGCCCCCCCCGCAGGGTCCCTCTCCCCCCGGCTCTGCCCCCACTGCCGCTTCCTCTGCTGCTGAGCGCGGCCGTTGCCGGTGTTGGCGCGTGCTTCTCTTGGACCAAAACCAAAAGAGAAAGCAGCGTTGATGTCCCCCGCTGTGCCCGCACACCCGCCCCGACGCTGCCAGAAAAGCAAGGTAAGCAAAAGAGGTGTTGTGTTGCGCTGCTTTTTCTTTTTTGCTTTTTCTTTTTTTGGCAACCTGCACGTCGTGGCTTTGATGCGCTGCCCGTATTTGGTGAATCAGGAGCTGCGAGGTCGGGGCTGCTCCCAGCGCGGGGCCGCATGTCCGGGCAGAGCCCTCCGGCCCCCAGCGCACATCGTCCCCCCCTCGAGGTCACAACAAAGCCCCACTGAGGCACAGGACATGGCGTCACCGGGCGCCGTGTGATCGCGGGCGGCAGAGCCGGGTGGCACCGCGCACAGAGCGCCGTTGTCCCCGCAGAAAATGTCCCCTTGTGCGCCGCTCCGCGTGGGGACGGCGCGGCGGCGGTGGTGGAGCGCCGTGCAGGGGCGGCTGTGACCCCTCAGCCCACCGCCGTGGGCGCACGCTCAGCCCTGTGGCTCTTGGAGCAGCGTGCTGTGCCAAACCACGCCGTGCCGTGCCACGCTGTGCCAAATGAAGCTGTGCTGCGCTGGGGGTGTCGTGCCAAACTGAGCTGTGCCATTCACCACACCAAACCAAGCTGTGCCATGCCAAATGAAGCTGTGCCATGCCGTGCCACGCTGCTCCAAACCAAGCTGTGCTGTTCCGTGTTGTGCCAAACTAAGCTGTGCCTTGCCATGCAGTGCCGTGCCAAACCAGGCCAGGCCACGCCACAGCCGCACCACGCCGTGCCATGCTGACCTGCGCCGTGCCGGACGTGGCTCAGCCCTTACTGTGCCGGGCCATCAGGGAGGAAGGGACCACCGCGCCGCCCGCCCCGCTCCCAGCCACCCCCGTGCCGTGCCGCGCCGTGCCGGGGCCGCTGGGCGGCGCACCGGGAGCACCGGGCGGAGCGGGAGCAGCGGGAGGCGGCGGCGCGGCGCGGCGGAATGGACGAGCCCAGCATCCTGCGGCGGAGGGGGCTGCAGGTGAGCGGCGCGGAGCTGCGCGGGGCGGGTGGGCGCGGGGTGGGTGCCGGAGGGCGGCTGTGTGCGTGTGTGTGCGTGTTGGATGTGGGTGCGAGAAGGGTGGATGCTCGGTGAGTGCGTGTGCGAGCGGGAGCCGTGTGTGCGGGAGAGGGGGCTGCCGTGCGTGCGAGGAGCGGTGCTGCGGGTGGGATTGGGGTGCGGTGCCGGCTGTGGGAGAGGATCCCGGCTGTGGGTGCCGGGGGGCACAGGACCGTGTGCGGGGCTCTGCCGGGGGCTCCGTGGGAGCAGCGCGGGACCCCCATCCCAGCGATGCCCAATTTTTGCCCAACCACGGCCGTGAGGGTTTGCAGCCCCCAGCCCCACTGCGCACCCCCAGGGGCTCCAACCCCCCCGCCTATCCTTCTCCCACACCCCCAGATCCCCGCCGCCCCTGTCGGAGGGCAGGCAGACGGCCGCAGCGGGGGCTCACACTGAGCCCGAAGCTCTGCGCCGATTTTCCGGGTGACCTCACAACTCCGTCCCCATCTGCAAAACGGAGCGCTGCCCCCCGCGGGCCGTCCCGAGCTGTCGGTGCGGTTGGAGCGCGGTACGAAGCTGCCTTCATCCGAGCTGGCAGCTCCCCGGGGCGCCGCGCTGTGCTGCGTGCTGCTGCAGTGGGGGGCGGTGGGGGGAAGGGACCCCACAGCAACCGCAGCACCACGGCAGCCACAGCGCTGCTCTCGGGTGGTCCCTGGGGGGAGCAGCCCCGCGGCCGTGGGTTCGGCTCCCTGCAGCAGGTGGGGACGGTTGTCCCAACGCATCGGGCAGAAGTGCCGCCCCCAGTGCTGTCCCCAGTGCCAGCGCTGTCCGGGCAGCCGATGGCGTGGCCCTGGGTGAGGATGGGGATCTCAGCCGAGGGACAGCGGGGTGAGGGTGCTGGGGGAGCTCCCGCTCCGTGCGGGGACCCAGCACCCGGCCGTGGGGTCACAGTGCTGCTCCAGGACACCGACACCGTGCACCCACACTGTCACGGCGCACCCACCCCGGTACCACGCACCCCCCCGCCGCCCCCAGCACCCACGGGCCCCCGCTGCCGAATCGCTGTGCATCGGGGCGTGATGTCACCCGTTGTCATGGCAACGCTGCTGCATCACTGTGTTGCTGCGCGCCCCAACCCAGGGATTTCCGTGGGGGCAGCGGGACGGGGCGCGGGTACCCCGGCTGCGTGGGGTGCAGGAGTGACAGCAGCAGCTCACACAGCCTCCACCCCTGGGCGCTGCCAGGAGGGGAATGCGGTTAAGCTGCTTAGGGGTACGGGGCCGTTGGGCACAGATCGGGGCAGTGATGGGCGTCAGCAGCACGTGCGGCCACCACGTGCGCCTCCGTCCCGCAGTCACCACGGCACGCGCTGCCCGCCGGCACCCACGGCTCCCTGTGTCTGCTGGGTGGCACACGGGTGGGCGCTCGGTCCCTGCTGCACGGAGGCTGCTGTGCTGCACCGCTGCCCTTTGCCCCTCGTGCCACCTGCAAGCAAACAGCTTCCACCAGAGATCTTCCCATCGGCTGGAAAAATAAACAGCGTGAGGGGCGCCGGCTGCTGCCCACGGCCGAGTCTGTGGGACGGGGGGCAGGGACGGGGATGGGGGCACAGCCATCACCCCGCGGCTGTCGTCTCCTGTCCTCGAGGCCTGGCCACGCAGCCACCAGTGCAGGGCGCTGAGGAGCAGCTGCCCCCCCGTGCTGACCCCTCTGTGGGGATGGTCCCTGCGGTGCAGCGGTGGCAGCCCTGACCCCGCTCGTTGCTTTTCTCGTTGCAGAAGGAGCTGAGTCTGCCGCGCCGAGGGAGAGCGTAAGTCTGCCGAGCTGCACCGCGTGGGACGGTGGCGTCACCGGGAGGGCTGCGCCTGGGGCCGCACTGCCGCCTGCAGGGCTCAGCTGGATGCCACCTTGGGGTGGCCAGGTCTCGCCGTGCCCAAACCCGGAGTGGGATCACCGTGCTTTCTGATGCCAAAGAGATGTGATACGTGTGTGTAAGGGTGTACTGGGCAGTACTGGAGTGCACTGGGGCGAGCTGTGCTGCCGCAGTGCGTTGGGACGTTCCGTGGTGTATTGGGGTGCACCGGCGTGCGGCAGGAGCCGATCCTGAAGCTGTGCTGAGGCTGTTCGGGGCACTGTGGGGTGATGAGGGGGTGCACCGCTGCTGCAATGCCTCTTTGGGGCTGTGGGGCACACGGGTGCTGTGTCAGGGGTGCGCTGGAGGGGGCGCTGGGGCCGTTATAGGAACTGGTGCTGTACTGGACCGTCCTGCAACGGTGCTGCTCTGTGCCCAGGCAAAGCCCGGGAGCGGAGTGGCCCCGAGCAGCTTCTGCGCCGTCCGGGCTGTGCTGGGAGCTGGGGGCTGCGGTGCCGCGCGGTGCCGAGCCGTGCCGAGCTGTACTGAGCCGTGCCGAGCCGTTTCGAGCCGTACCGATCTGCAGGGGCGGGTCCGTGCCCGGCGGGCCGAGCTCCGCTCCCGGCGGTGCCGCCGCTGCCGCCGCCCGTTGGAGCCGCCCAGCGCGGGGGCTGCCGGTGCGACGGGCGGAGCGGAGCGGAGCGGCGGCGGCGGCATGAAGGCGCGGCGGGAGCGGCTGAAGATCCCCGCGCTGACCTTGGAGTGAGTCGGAAAGGGGCTGCCGGCGGCGCCGGGCTCGGGCTGATGGCGACAGCGGCATCCCCGCATCGCCAACATCCCCACATCCCGCGTGCTGAGCATCTCCGCATCCCCCCGTCACAACCCCCCCATCCCCTGGGCGTCCCCTCATCCCGAGCATCCCCAGCTTTCCCGCCCGCCGTGGCGTCTGCCCTCCCGCATCCCCAGCCCTCGCCCCCAGCCTGTGCCCCCTTCAGCCCTGCCCACAACGTCTCCCTTCCGGCTCTCTCCCCTCTCCTTGCTCTTTGTCCCCCGTTCCCGATGGTGCCCCGGGAGGGGAATTGCTGCTGCTGTGCGGTGCCCCCAGGTGCCGGGTGCCGCTCACACCGTTGCCTTGCAGCCTGTCCCCGAGCAGCCAGAGCCCGACGCTGCTGAGCCCCTGCAGCCCCTGCAGCCCCTGCAGCCCGCTGCTATCTCTGCACCCCTGGAGGTAAGACCCCAAACCCTGCCTGCTCGGGGCAGAGAGGTGGGACTCCCACCCTGAATGGGACAGAAGCTTCTTCTGGGCACACTGGGAGAGGTGGACGGGGTCCATCTGCAGTTTGCATGCCCCAAAAGCAGATTGTGCATGGTGATCTCCAACTGATGGCTCCATTTGGGGGAACCCTGTGTGAACACCATCACAGCAGCTGGAGCTCAGTCTCTGAGCTTGCTGCACTTGGGGAAAAACCTCAAAATGCCCCCCAGCACGGGGTCAGAGCGAGGGTGAGGCCCTTCTCCCACATAGGAAGCCTGCTGTGGGATGAGGTGCTCGTCTTTAGGGGATCTTTGGTGGCCGTCCCGCAGCTGCAGTGACCGTGGCACAGTGGCACCGTGCTCGGGGCAGGGCGGCTGCTGGGGCCACGCTGTGCTTTGTGGGGGGGACAGCGTGGGGATGAGGACATGGAGTTGGTGGCACCCAGCAGGCTGGGCCCCATCAGTGTGGGGATTTGGGGGATTTTCAGCCCGGTTTGGTGATGCTGTCCCACGTGGGGTTTGTGCTGCTGATGCATCGGCACCTGACCCGCTCACAGCTGGAAAATGAGGCCGGGCACCGGGATCTGTGTCACTGGGTCTTGGCGTGGGGTGTCCCTGCTGCAGCCCAGGAGGGAGTGTGGGGCTGTGTGGGTGAAGCCTCCCCATGGCGGCCCCGTTGTGTGAGGAGCAGCGGGGGCACATTGGGGAGCCCCCCCAGGGTTGCCCACACTGCAGCAACACGTGAGCTTTGGGGCCAGCAGCACTGGCTTTGGGGAACGCGTGGTCCCGTAATGCATGGGTAGTGGTGGCTGCATCTCCATTTTGGGGTGATGCCCATCTCCATGGTAACCCGGACCCCATTTTGGGGGTGATGCTCTGTATGAGTAACTCTGACCCCATTTAGGGTGATGCCCCATTCCTATGGTGACCCAAAGCTCACTTTCGGGGTGCTGCCCTGCCTCTACATCAACCCGACCCCATTTTGGGGTGCTGCCCCATCTCCATGGCAACCCTGACCCCATTTGGTGGTGGTGATGGGGGGGTAACCGCCTCGTTTCTATGGCGACCCTACTCCCCCTTCCCCCCCCTCTTCGAACCGCCGCCCGTTTCCACGGTAACCCCGGTGCGGCGGGGCGGGTCGGGCCGTGCTCGGCTCGGGAGGCGGCCCCGGTGCGGCCCCGCGCGCTCCCGGCTCCGCGATGTCGGATCCGAGCTGCTGGGGGGCGGCGGGCGGCGGCTGCCGGGGGCAGAGAACGGCCGGGGCTTTGCTGCAGCGATCCAAGAGGTACCGGGGGCCAGGGGGGGGCCGGGAGCGCCGTTTGGGGGGGGCTGCGCCGCGGGTCGCGTTGGGGGTGGATCGTTTGGGAAGGGCTGCAGCGGGGCTGCGAGGTCGTGGGGGGGTGGCATGGGGGGGTGGACGGTTTGGGGAAGGGGTTGCGGCGGGGGGTGAGAGGTTGGGGGGGGGTTGTACGCGGGGCAGCGTCGGGGGACGCGTGTTGGAGGGGGGGGATTCGCTAGAGGTTGCGCTGGGGGGGGCGTCGTTTGTGGGGATTGCGCTTTGGGGTGCGTGGTTGGAGGGAGTTGCAGCAGGGGTTGCTTTGGACGGTGCGTGGATTGGAGGGAGGGGTTTGCGGCGGGGGGCGCTGCTAAGGGAGCATCGTGTCGGGGGAGGGGTCTGCACTGCCGCTGCAATCTGCGTTGTTTGGGGGTCTGTGGTTGGGGATGAATGAGGGGGAAGGGAGTCGCAGTGGGCTCCACATCCCCACGGTGCCTGGTTCCGGGGGGTCGTGCCGAGGTTTGCGCCCCGGCGGTGCACGGCTTGGGGCCCTGAGTGACACATTACACACAGAGGGGTGGGCTGTGCGGGCAGGGGGAGCTGTGCGTGCAGCGGAGGGGAGATGTCTGCCTCAGGCACAGCGCTGCAGAGCAGCAAGGGGGGCATCGCTTCGGAGCTGGGTGAGGGACCTCGAGGCCCTGCGAGATTTAAAGGAGCGGCTGCAGAGCTGTGGGCACCGCAGGTACCACGGTGCCGTGGGCAGGCAGGGGGGCATCACCACCCTGCTGGGGTCGGGTCCCGGTGCCAAGGCTGTTGTGAAATCCACAGCTCAACACCAAGAAGCGGCGTTCAGCAGGCGTGGGGCTGAGGGGAGGTGTTCCCATGGCGCTGCCCCATAGCGCAGCCTGGGATGCAGCGCGGTGCCGTTGCTCAGCGGAGCCAGGCGGCGCGGCGCAGGGCTGTGTGTGCCATGCAGCCCCGTGGCACCGAGGGTTTGCTCTTCATTCATTGGGATTCCTAGAATCTACATCGAGGAGCAGCCTGCTGTGTGTTCCAGCAGGCAGGACAGGACGTTCAGGGGGTGATTTGGTGGGGGTGAGAGCACCGGGGGGCTGCAGTGCTGAGAGCACACCTGTGGGCACCGGACCCACATTTACTGATGGGGAACAGCAGCACAGGGACACAGAGATCCGTGTTGTGGTGCAAGGCCAATTCTTTAGGCTGTTTTATTTCAGTGCCAGTAGAGAAATAAACTCCTACCCAGCATGTGGGGTTACGTTGCCCCGTTCTGCATCCCCCATGCAGCTCCATGTCGGGACGCAGCCCCGCTCGGTGCAGCCAACGTGCCATGGAGATGAAATCACGCTGGGCAGCGGTGCAGAAACATTGGGTGCAGCTGCCTGGTTTGGCGTTGCAGGCAATTTGTCTCACTGGAAATGAATCTTTCCTCCCAGGGCAGGGAGAGCACGAGGGCTGTGTGTCTTTCTGTGTGCTTTGGGCCTTCTGGCTCCGATGTCCTGCTGTCCTGCAAGGGTCCATCCATGGACTCTCCGATCTGTCCCCAAATGCGCTGTGTTGTCCCCATAGCTTTCCCCATCCCCACAAATATCGCAGTGCCACCTCACAGCACTGGGAGCACCGTGGGAGCCGGGATGTCACTGCTGCTGTCACCCTCCCCCCCACATCCTTCGGCAGTTTGGGATGGCGATGGGGCCGGGGTGGCTGCGGGGATGCTGCGCTCAGTGTCCCCACACACAGTGGCTCTGGAGATGCTGACTGCAATTTTCCACTCCATTTTTGGTAAAAATGTACCAAGCTCACATTAGTGCTGGAGGCACTGCCGGCAGCACGGGCTGGAGCACAGCCTCGGCTCCTGCCACTGGGAACTCCTGCTTTTGTGCCCGGGAGGCCGGGAAGCAGCTGGGTTTGAGCATCGGCAGCGCGGTGGTGCAAGATGGTTGTTGCAGCGCGAGGGTGGAGCGCGCGGAAACAGGAAACAGCAGCCTCTGCCTGTGTCACCATTACTGGAACTCGCTTAGCCGAAGGTTTGTTTTCACTTCCAAAATGAAACCTCCGAGCGCAGCGTGCGGGGCTGCCTGTGCCGGCAGCTGCTGGCCCCGGGGACCCTCTGCAGGAGGGGGATGAGCAGATCAAAAGCAAACGGAGGGGCAGACCGAGCTGCTCCCCGCGCTGGCTGAGCAAAAGAGCTCGAGCTGCTGCACTGAGGGGAGGATGCAAAAAAGCGCTTCTGAATGCAGGGTGAAGTCAACCCTTTCCTGCCAGAACCCCCCCTCGCTGCCTGTGCTGCTCCAGCAGCGCTGGTATCACTCGTAGAACTGCCCCCTGCCGTTCCTGCCGCTGGCTCGTGTCTGTGGGACCCCCGCAGGACCCCTCGCAGTGGAGTTTGTCCTGTGCCTGGCGTTGGTCCCTGTCCTTTCTGGGCAGCAGCCGTGGGGCGCCCAGCCCAGGCACGCAGCTCAGCGCCCCCCGTGCAGGGCTCGCAGCCGGAGGAGGCGCTCACACGCACCGCAGTGTGGCCGATTGCCCCACACCCGGCTCTCGGCTGCGCTGACATTTTCGTGGGGATCCGTCCTTGGTCTGGCATTAAGAACCCACGCTTCTCTCCCATGCGCACACAAGCTGTCCTCAGATTCTGCTCTGCACGGGGATATTCCCACTCAGCAAAGTGAACTGGGGGCATTTTCCATGCCGTGCAGCAGGGCTGGTGTGGCCCGGAGCAGCTTGGCATTTCCATCGCTTCCTCCTTTTAGATCCTTTTTTCTATTCTTGCCCAACGGCCCCACATGCATCTTTCCTCCCCGCGGGCCAAAACCAGAAGTGGGACCTCACTGAGACGATTCGGCTCCAAAACGAACCCCAGCAGCCCTGTGCTGTGCTGGGGCTGTGATCTTCCTGGGGGCAGGAGATCTGTAATCGATGTGGTGACAGCAGCCGTGTCCCCTTGCTGCAAGCTGGATGAGCTGCAGCAGGGCTGCCCACATCCAAGCCTCCCAGCCCTGCCCACCTTCCACTTCCCAAATGAATCGCTTTTCCTTTTCCCTTCTCCAGCTGCCGAAGCAGCAACAGGAAGAGCCTGGTGGTGGGGACTCCATCTCCAACCCTCTCGCGCCCTCTCTCCCCGCTCTCAGTGCCCACAGGTGAGGGGAATGCCGAGGCCGGGCTGAGCACCGCGCAGGGTCACCCCAGTGGGGGTCCTGTGGCGCTGCCTGGGCACTCAGTGGCTTTTCCCAGAGGGCTGAGGGGTGGCTGAGGGGACGCCAGGGGCACAATGAACCCCGTTCTCCCTCTCCTCACAGCTGGGAGCAGCCCCTTGGACAGCCCTCGCAACTTCTCCGCCAGCACCTCCATCAACTTCCCCTTCGCCCGCAGGTGAGCTCCACCTCCCACGGATCACCTCAACCCGTGGATTGGGGCTGTTCTGTTGGCCTTCACCATTGTTATTATTTTCTCCCCCCTGATTTCTGCTCCGGTTCTGATTTCCCCGCTGCTGTGACCCGTGTGTCCCGCTGCCCTCCAGCCACGCTCCTCGGACTGACAGGCAAGTGATGGGGGACAGAAGGGCTGCGCCAAGGGGAGCTGCAGTGGTGTCGTTCACCCATGGATTGGCTCATGGAAAAAAGCTGCAGGCTTCGTTTTAATTTTCACGCTCCAACTGGAGCAAAAAGCCAAAGGGCTTCAGAAGTGTTCCACAGTGCAGCAGCCAGCACATCGCCTGCCCTTGTCTGTGCTCTGTGCCCTGCGTCCTGCACGCATGGGAAGCAGCGCTGTGACCTGTTCTGTTGGAAACCCATCCAAGAGGAAGCATTCACCTACGTGCGAGTGTCGGCCTTCCTGTTTACAGCCAGGCTCTGATCCCCGTGTACTTTCTGCACGGTGCTGAGAAATCTCGATTTCTCTCAGTCTCCAAAGCCAGAATTGTGCTCCCATTAAAAATACGATTCTCCTTTTTTCTTATTATTTGCAAGCAAAGCCTCTCGTGCAGCATGGGGCCGAGCTGGGGCTGCAGCTGCTGTCACTTTGTGTTCCCTGCTCCTGCAGTGCCTCCACCACACAGAACCAACTTTCAGTCCCTTCTGGCACTCCAGGCTCTCCCAGTTGGCCAAACAGAAGTCCTCTCTCCCATCCTTATCGTCCTGATGCTATTTCTATACTTGCATTCACCTGCTTTTTCCACTGTGCCATAGACATATTTGTGCTTGCAGGGCCGATGGCAGAAGGTGGTCACTGGCTTCGCTCCCCTCATCTGGCTATGGGACCAACACCCCCAGCTCCACCGTCTCGGTAAGGCGCATTCCCTCTGCACGTCCAAGCTTTGCTGCATCCGGTTGCACATCTTGGCCATGCACAGAAGGGCGAGAGCTGCCTGGGGTGTGATGGGCAGCCAGGATTGGGGTCAGTGCATGGAGCTGGGCTGGGGGCCCACAGTTGCAGGAGGTGCACGCCGAGGAATGCTGCTGATCAGTTTCCAGACTAACAGGAGCTTCAAGGCAGATTTTCCTGCTGCTTCCCACCCCGCTGCCTGCGAGGTTCCGTCCCATCTCCTGACCGCCCACATCTGTGCTTCCTTCCAGTCGTCCTCGTCCTCCCAGGAGCGGCTGCACCAGCTGCCATACCAGCCCACCCCCGATGAGCTGCATTTCCTCTCCAAACACTTCCGCAGCACTGAGAGCGTCACGGATGAGGAGGGGCGGCACTCGCCCTGTCTGCGCCCACGATCCCGGAGCCTGAGGTACAGAGACCACCCACGTGAACCAGGTCCTGCTTGCCACCTTCTCGCGAGCCGTTCTGTGACATTAAGGTCCTGTTTGGCCGCACCCTTGGCGCTGACCCTGATGCAGTTTCTTCCCTGGCAGGGATAGTGGTAAAACTCCATGCTTTTGCACACTAGGCTCTGCTTTTCGGTAGTGTGAGGCTGCTGGGATGTGTCAGAGGATGCCTAAGGGTGAGATTCCCTGGGCTGAGGTTGGAGAAAGTGGGATTTGTTCCAAAATAGCCCTTTTCTGCCACGAGCAGTTAGCAACCTGTCTGTGCAGGAAGCCTTTTTCTGAACGTTCCCACGTCCGCTGCGGGGCGGCTGGGGTCTGGTTGGGCTCTTTGTGCTGTGGGCTGCCAAAAGGGCAATCCCAGCATCAGAGCATGGGCGCCAGGATGGCTGTGGATGCTCTCCCATCGTGCTTGGCTGCGGCCCAGGCAGCCCTCCAGTGGCTGCGTTGTTGCTGTCTGTGTCCCAGACATCACGGCAGGGGCAGAAGCACAAATCGTGGCATGAGAGGAAGTGGTGGATGAGCTCAGTGGAGGAAGCCAAGTGACTAATGCAGCACTGGTGGCCCAAAACGCCAGAGGCTTTTCCAGGGACTTGAGTTGGAAGAGCTGGGTCTGCAGGAGCCCAGCACTGCCCAGCCCTGTAAGAACAGCTGGCAGCCTCTGCACAAGGTGGAAACACCAAAGCTAGGGAAGGAGTGAGCTGCTGGTGTTGGTGGGTGTGCGTGGGGGGACCCCAGGACACTCTGGCCATGCAGGCGATACCACCACTGCTAGAAGTCCTGGCCCAAGGCTGACAGCTCTGCTTGCACAGGCTCTGACAGCTCGTGACATGGGAACCACGAGCTCCTCTGGGAGCAGGAGCTATCTGCATGCTTCTAAATGCTTTGGATTCGTAACTCACCGGGCTTTTCCTCCATTTTGCTCCCCACAGCCCTGGGCGGACGAGTGGAACATTTGATAACGAGGTCGTGATGATGAACCATGTCTACAAGGAGCGGTTCCCCAAGGTAATGGCCATGGAGGGGATGGCAGCATCTGTGCCCCCACAGCACCGGGCAGCTTCTGCAGAAAAATCACTTCTCTGTGCTGGAACATAGAATGCATGAATACTTATGGGGGTGCTGGGGGCCACTGGAGGCATGGGAGTGAACCGTGTGGTTCTGCATCATCACAAATGCCACACATTGTCCGGAATGTGTGGCACTGTGTTGTTGGAGCATGAGCAGGTGGTGGGAGTGGGGTCTGGGTGAGGCACACATGGGGTTTGGGGCTGCAGGAGGCAGGGGGCACGGGGACACGAGCTCCAGCGTCACCATCCCTCCTGCCTTGCAGGCTACAGCCCAGATGGAGGAGCGTCTGCAGGACACGATCAGGAACTTCTCTTCCAGCAGCACTCTGCCTCTGGCCGACGGGGTGCTGGGCTTCATCCACCACCAGATCATCGAGCTGGCTCGCGACTGCTTGGCCAAATCCCAGGGGGCCCTCATCACTTCTCGCTACTTCATGGAGCTGCAGGAGAAGCTCGAGAAGATGCTGAGAGACGTGAGTGGGGGCAGTTCTCTGCTCGGCACCATCTCCCAAGGCCATCGGTGACTCCTGGCTTCTGTCCCCTTTCTGGCAGGCTCAGGAGCGTTCAGAGAGTGAGGAAGTGAAGTTCATTGACCAGCTGGTGAGGAAGCTGCTGATAATCATCTCCCGTCCTGCTCGCCTTCTGGAGTGCCTGGTAAGACGCAGCAGCCGTCATGCAGTGCTTGGAGGGAAGCTTTGGCTTTGCTCCCTGACCACGCTTGATTTTCCCCACCCAGGAGTTTGACCCTGAGGAGTTCTACCATCTCCTGGAAGCTGCTGAGGGCCACGCCAAAGTTGGTCAGGGCATAAAGACCGACATTCCCCGCTACATCATCAGCCAGCTGGGGCTCGTCAAGGACCCTCTGGAGGGTAGGAGGCCGCTGGGCAGGTCTGCGGGCCGTGGGCTCTGGGGGCTGCAACAGCAGCATGACAGCCAAGCCTACAGCCAGCCCAGCATCCCTCCTTACTGCTCCTGGCGTGTTCAGCAAAGCAGATTAATCGGAAGAACACTTAATCCATAGGAAGCCAAGGCTTTGGGGGAAACCATAATCCCCTAGGAGCACGATGGGGAATGACTATGGGAAAAAGAGAATTATGTAAATGTTTGGCCTCATGCTTAACCTCCTAATGCTGTGACCTGAATTTCTGCCTACGATAGCTTGCACCAAGCATGCAGCTCAACCCCCGTGGGATCCCTGATGTGGGAGGGCGGGTGGTGGCAGGGGGTTTCTTTTGGCACAGAGGGATGTGAGCGGGATGAATGTGAATACGGTCCCTGTCCTCTGCAGAGATGGTCCAGCTGGACCACTTTGACAGTGGGAACACCATCACCCCTGAGAACGACGATGCCTGTGAGGTGAGCACAGCCCCACCTCTGGACCCGCAAAGCCCTGTGGGGCTCCAGCCCTCTGGCAGCACACACAGACACATTCAAACCCTTCTGTGTCTCCTCAGAGCCAGCAGTCGGTCAGTGCTCCTCGGAGGAAGCCCTGTGAGGGCGACTTTGAGACCATCAAGCTGATCAGCAACGGAGCCTATGGGTGAGCTGGCCACACGCATCCCTCCTGCTCCGCAGCGAGCAGAACGCATGGCAGCATGCTCCTATTTCTAACCTGCCTCCTCCTGCAAACATCTCCAAAGCCCATAAGTGTGGCATTTGCACCTTTCTGACCCTATCTGCTGCCCTTCCAAGCCCTGTGGTGCTGTGGGGTTGTCCTGGAGGCTGGAGACCACATTCTGAGGTCTGGTTGCTCGCTCTCTCCTAGGGCCGTGTACCTGGTGAGGCACAGGGAGACGCGGCAGCGCTTTGCCTTGAAGAAGATCAACAAGCAGAACCTCATCCTGCGCAACCAGATCCAGCAGGTGTTTGTGGAGAGGGACATCCTCACTTTTGCAGAGAACCCCTTTGTGGTCAGCATGTTCTGCTCCTTCGAGACGAAGCGACACCTCTGTATGGTGATGGAGTATGTGGAAGGTGAGAAGGGGGTTTGGGGACATCAGCGGCGCCGGTGGGGGGTGAGAGCAGGGGCCCCGAGGAGCACTGAGGATGCCATCCTGATGTCTGGGGCATGGGTGGAAGCACTTCTGTTCTGAGTCCCACCTCAATGGGGGTGGTACCCATCGTCCTCCAGGTGAACGTTTCTGCCCTGCAATCAGCAGCAGTGTTTCCACAGGTGGGGATTGTGCCACATTGCTGAAGAACATGGGCCCGCTGCCCGTGGACATGGCGAAGATGTACTTTGCTGAGACTGTGCTGGCCCTGGAATATCTCCATAACTACGGCATTGTGCACCGCGACCTCAAACCTGACAAGTGAGGGCACTGGGGCCCACCAGGGGGATGGGCTGGGCTGGGAGCGGGTCTGGTCCCAGCCAGAGGCAGTGAGGTGGTGCCTTCTTTACAGCCTGCTCATCACCTCCATGGGCCACATAAAGCTGACAGACTTTGGGCTGTCCAAGATTGGCCTGATGAATATGACCACCAACCTCTACGAGGGGCACATGGAGAAGGACACCAGGGAGTTCATGGACAAGCAGGTACGAGGGTGGTCACCAGGACCCAGAACCAGCTTGGGGCCCATGGCGCAGGTTGTTGCAGAGATTCCAACGTCTGGTTCGAACGCAGGTGTGCGGCACCCCAGAGTACATCGCGCCCGAAGTCATCCTCATCCAGGGCTACGGGAAGCCTGTCGACTGGTGGGCCATGGGCATCATCCTGTATGAGTTCCTTGTGGGCTGTGTCCCCTTCTTTGGGGACACCCCCGAGGAGCTCTTCGGGCAGGTGATCAGCGGTGAGCGCTGCTTGCTTTGCTTATTCCCCGGCCCCCGAACCCCTGAGCCCCATCCATGGCTGCCAGCACAGAGAGGGCTCCGTGTCACTTCCCCTTCTGTTGCAGATGAAATCATGTGGCCAGAGGGCGATGAGGCTCTTCCTGCTGATGCTCAGGACCTGATCACACGGCTGCTGAGGCAGTGCCCGCTCGAGCGCCTGGGCACCGGTACGTGTGCCAGGGGGCAGCAGGTGGGGCTCAAAATGGGTCCAGACGGAGCAGTGCTCAAGGCTTCTCCAAACCATTCTATGGTTCTCTGATTTGCTTGCATGTGATTGAAGCTGAAGGGTGTCCTGCGGTACCAAGGACACTTGGACCCCCTAATGCAGGTTTCTCTGCCTGCCAGGGGGTGCGCACGAGGTGAAGCACCATGCCTTCTTCCTCCACCTGGACTGGAACGGGCTTCTGCGGCAGAAAGCGGAGTTCATCCCACAGCTGGAGTCAGAGGACGACACCAGCTACTTCGACAGTGAGGCCGCCTCCGTGCCCTTGTCCCTGTCATCTTTTGTCCCCACTGCAGGAAGGATGCTGCAGCAGGAGATGAAAATCTCCTGGGTGAAGTTGGGCATTTTCTGCCCTGAGCTAAGTCACAAAAACAGATGTAATTCTGTTTCCAGACTGCTCAGCCTTAATGAAAGTATTGCTTTCTCATCCCAAAACATTTGTGGGTTCAGGACTGGGCTGTCAGCCATGACAAACCTCCACGTCCTGTCCCTTCACCACTGGGGCTTTTGCTTTCAGCTCGATCCGAGAGGTACCGGCACTTGGATTCGGAAGACGAAGAGACCAACGATGAGGAATCATCTGTGGAGATTGGCCAGTTCTCCTCCTGCTCCCACCGCTTCAGCAAGGTGCTTGGATCTGTCCCCTAAGACCCCAGTGGGGTGGTGACAAGATGCCACAGCCCCCCTGCTGCTGCTCCATTTCAAGCACTCCCCTGTTCCCCAGGTGTACAGCAGCTCCGAGTACCTGGCCACGCACTCCAACCTCAGCCTCTCATCCTCCGACCGGAGCCACAGCGAGGACAAGGAGGACAGGGCAGAGCGGTGGGACCGCCACTCGGGTGACGAGGACAAGAACCGGCCATCGGGCGCAGAGCCCCGGTGAGTGGTGAGACAGGGACTAACGTGAGCTGCTGTTGGTGAGATGCGTGCAGGGCTGCAGGAGGATCCAGCACCACCGCCTTGCCCATGCGTGGGTGCCCTGAGCCCTCTGGCTCCTTCCTGCAGGCTGCGGTCCTGGACATCCTGCAGCTCCACACCGTACACTGCCCAGCACGAGCGCAGCCGCAGCCCTGCTGCCCTGACCAGCACCTACAGCCTGGACACCATGCCCAAGTTTGCCTTCTCCTCAGAAGATGAAAGCCCTTGTGTGGCCTCAGCCAAGCCGGAGCGACCCAAATTTGTGCTGGGAGACCCTGACTCTGGAGTGAAGACCTCATCGCTATCTGGTGCGCAGGTTTTGGGGGCAGCCAGGTTTCCTAACAGCGTGAGGTGTTTTCTCCATGCCTTCCTGCACCCTAGAGAAGGTCCAAAGGGCCACCGCCGTCCTTGGCCATTTCAGCTCCCTGTTCCTCCTCCCTTTGTGCAGCTGATCTCGTCAGTCTGAACCGCATCCGCCTGCGGAGCAACAGCACGGGCACCAAGAACTCAGCTCCACGAGGCTTGGAGCCAGGCAGCAGCCGCCGGCTGAGCAGCCAGAGGGATGGCGTGGAGAAGCCAAGAGCTTCACCGGGCAGCCGAGTGCCCAAATCCGCTTCTGTCTCAGCCTTGTCCCTCATCATCACATCAGGTTTGTGGTAGCCATCTATGGTCAGGGTGGCTGCCGTGTGGCTTCCCTGGAACAAGCCATCTCGTTCTTTCTCCTTGCAGATGACTTCAGCAGCGGCGCCCTCATGAGCCCCATCTCTCCTCACTCGCTTTCATCCAACCCCTCTTCCCGCGACTCGTCCCCGAGCCGGGATTCCTCCCTGGCCATCACCAGCCTGAGGCCCCCCATCATCATCCACAGCTCAGGAAAGAAGTACGGCTTCACGCTGCGTGCCATCCGCGTGTACATGGGGGACAGTGACGTCTACACTGTGCACCACATGGTCTGGGTAAGTGGCCCAGGGTCTGGTGACATTGTTGGGACACAAGGGTGGGAGGTATGGGCTGTGTCCAAACAAAACCCCGGCCGTTCCCTTCCAGAGCGTGGAAGAAGGGAGTCCTGCACAGGAAGCAGGGCTGAGAGCGGGTGATCTCATCACACACGTGAATGGGGAGTCAGTGCTGGGCCTGGTGCACCGGGACGTCGTGGAGCTGCTGCTGAAGGTAGGTGCTTGCCCTGCTGCGATGCGCTTGGGACCTGCATGCAGCTGTTGAAACTGGTGCATCAAGCACAAGCGGCAGGTTGTTCAGTGGTGCTTGAGTGCAGCATGCCCACCGAGCCCTTTTCTGTCCTCAGAGCGGCAATAAGGTCGCCCTGCGGACCACCGCCCTGGAGAACACCTCCATTAAAATTGGCCCTGCCCGGAAAAACAGCTCCAAGACAAGGATGGCCCGAAGGAGCAAGAAGAGCAGGAAAAGGGACAGCCAGGACAGGTGGGCAGAAACAGGGGGATAAAATGGCACGTGTGTCCTGGATGTCCTGGAGCAGGAATGCAACAGGAAGGGGCGGCTGCTCTTGTTCTGCAGTACCACAGGGTCTGGTGGCATCCAACGTGGGACTGCTGGCATCGGTGGCTCCAAGCAGTGTGCCTGCCTGTTGCTGCTGTTTGTGACCAATCTTCCCACGTTTTTCTTCCCTTCCAAGGAGGAAATCCCTTTTCAAGAAGATCTCCAAGCAGTCAACGGTCCTGCACACCAGCCGCAGCTTCTCCTCCGGCCTCCACCACTCGCTGTCATCGAGTGAGAGTCTCCCAGAGTCCCCTACGCACAGCCTGTCACCAGGTCCCACGACGCCCTGCCGCAGCCCCGCTCCAGACCTGCCCCCAGGTACTGTGGCCACCACACTTGGGCTCGGGGCCGGTGACATCCCCAGTAGTGACTCCTCTCCCTCTCATTTTTGTGGCAGATGCGGCGTCCCCACAGAGCACCTCTCCCTCCTCCAGCACCCCCACGTCTCCAGCTGGCCACGTGCGGCCCAGCACCCTGCACGGGCTGGCCCCCAAGCTGGGCGGTCAGCGCTACAAGGTGGGACGCCGCAAGTCCACCAGCAGCATCCCGCCCTCACCCCTGGCCTGCACACCTACCTGTGCCCCGCGACCCACGTCCCCGCAGAGATCCCCATCCCCGCTGCTGCCCGGACACCCCAAAACCACCCATCCCTTCCAAGGCAAGACGCTGTCCCCCCCCACCATTGTGCGGCAGGGGCCGCGGCCACGCAGCGCCGAGTGCCCCCGCTCACCCCTCCTCAAGCGCGTGCAGTCAGCAGAGAAGATGGCAACCTACCTGGCGGAGAAGAAGAGCGTGGGCAGCCGCAAGCTGGGACCGGAGATGCCTGCACGGGATGGGACTGGGGAGGTGTTTGGGGAGGGCGAAGCGCCCGGCTCGGTGCACTGCGGGGAGCACGGCCATATGGCAGCCTGGAGGCAGGGAGAGCAGGAGATGGTGGTGATGCGGCGCCTGAACCTCTCTGAGCGCCGCGACTCCTTCAAGAAGCAGGAGGCTGTACAAGAAGTCAGCTTTGATGAGCCGGGCAGTGAGGACGGTGCCAAGGGCGACACAGGGCAGGGCCAGGGCTGCGTGGAGCCCAGGGTCGGCCGGGTGCCGCAGATCGCGGTGCAGGGCTCAGAGGGCGACGAGCAGGAGCCGGTGGGCTGGCAGTGCCAGGGCTCCTACCCGCTGCACCTGCTGGGCACCGATGGCACTGCTGGCATCGCTGTGCCGTGGCGGGACGGCCGCCGGCAGCACCGGACCTGTGGGGACAGGGCCCCCCCGGGGCTGTCAGCACGGGACATCCCCTAAAAGCCAGCCTGGGCACACGTGGCTCCGTGGGATTTAACGCACTGCGACCTGGAGGGGTGACTTCTGTGCTCCCGGAGAGATGCTCACGTTTTTGCAGTGGTGTTCCCCTGGTGAGGCCCACGCTGAAAAGAAAGGACTCGATGCAAATACTCTGAACTACTCCAAACTAATTTATTACTTTTATAAGCTAAAAGGCATTGCAGGGTCCGAGCCGTCCCAACCTTTTCTGTGCGTTTCCCAGCTCCTGTCCCAATGGCACGATGTTTTCTAACCAGCTTTTTTCCACATTTGCTCACTTTCAGCTGGAAAAGCACCCAAAAGGGTGTTATAAGGCGGTTTTCTGGATAGCACTGAAGCTGAGGGTTCCCCTCTGTAGACAGGGGGTTGGACTACATGATCTCAGTGGTCTTTTCCAACCTTTATGATTCTATGATTTGCATTCAGGATCGCCTCCGTCCCCATAAATCCCCCTGGTGCCTCCCTACTCTGGAGGAAAATGCTCCAAACCCCAGCATCCCGGTGGGCAACACGGCAGGGCCACACGCTTTGTTTTATTAACATGCAGAGGATGGAGAGGTTTAAATTTTTTTAATTATGTTTCCTTCTGAGAAAGACCCAAACCACTGAGCCCACCCTGTTGGTGTTCCCGAGTGGGATTGGGCTGGGGAGGAGAAGCTCACCCAGCCCCACCATGCTGGGGGCTCAGCAATGTAACACAAATAATGGCATTTTTAGGTTTACTTTTCAATCAGCTGTGATGTATCTTTGGGCATGCGCAGGTGCATTTTGTGAAAAACCACTATTTCCTTTTATTTTTTTTAAACAAAAACCCCACACCAACCCGCCCAGTTCTTCCATCAACCACCAAACCCCACAAACCCCGTTCCTGGCAGGATTCTGGCAGCTCATTTCAGACTGGATTTGCTGGGCTCGATCCCGACTGGATTCTCAGCACACGTGAGGCCTTTCCCACAGCATTCCCGCTCCTTTGACCTCACAATGCTCCGCTTTGGCCTCGCAAAGGGTTTTTTAACAGAAAAAGCGATGAAAGCAAACAGGGCCTTGCCTTGGGAAGGGCCGAGCACCGGCCTTGCTGTTAGCATTGCGGAGTTTTACGCGGCATTAAATTGTTCCTTGGGACTTGTTGTGGCCTGCGGCCTTCTGCAGAAGTGGCTGGGGCCGGGCGGGGGCTGGAGGAGGGCGAGGGGCTGCGATCCTCGCGCAGGGCCCTCATAGCGCCCAGGGTCCACACGGCGCCTGGCGCCCCGTGCCCGCTTCCCCCTCCCGCCGCCAGGTGGCGGCACAGCGCTCTCCCGCACGGCCGCTCTGCCCCACGCCGCCGCGCGGCGGTTGGCGCCGGTTAGCGGTCGGCTCTTTCCGGAACTATTCGGCCACGGGGGCGGGATCCCGATTGCAACCGACAGAGAGGGGGAAGGGGCGTGGCCAGCGAGCGTTCGGGGAGGTTCGTTCTTCTCCGACAGCTGTCGGGTCTTTCCGGGGCGGGTTCGGGCCGTTCCGGCGGCGTTCGGGCCTTTTCCCAGGCTGCCTCCGGGCCGGAAAGAAGGAACGGGCTGAAGGCGAGCGGCGGCGGATGGAGGCGGCGGGGAGGTGAGCGGGGCGAGGGCCGGGGCTCTGCGAGCGCGGGCAGCCCTGGGGCCGGCGGCGCGGGTGGGGGGCGGCAGCAGCAGCAGCAGCAGCAGCAGCAGCAGCAACAACAGCTGACGGGCCCCGGCCCCGATCTCGGCCCGGCTCTCCGCCGCGGCTCCGCGTCCCGGTCTCGCTGCCGTCCCCGCAGCCCCGCGCTGCCCCGTGCGGCCGGGCCGCTCCCGGAACTCCACGTGCCGGCCGGCCCTCGTCGTCCGCGGGGCGGCGTCCCGGGCTGCGGCGCGGAGAGAAACGGGGAGTGAAGCCGGGGGTCCGGGCTGTGCGAGCGCCGCGGAACGGCCGCCCGTCCTCCGCCTTTTATCTCCGGAGCGGGGGAACCGCCGCTGTGAGAGCAGAGAATGGAGACAGCTGAGCAAACACAGCCCCGAACGTCGCCTTCCCGGCCCGTCCCCCGCCCTGCCGGCTGCCCTCCGCTCCGCTCCCTGCCCCGTCCTTTACGCGGGGCATCCCGGGCTCTTGGGTTCCTTCCCTGATTTCCGAGCGTGTGACTCGCATCTGCCCCGCGCTTCGTGGCACAGCGCCGACTGCCGCGCTGCGGGTCTCCCGCTGCTGATGGCAGCCCCCAAACGCTCCTTTTTACCTCGTGGTTCCTCTGAGAACGTGGAAAAATCGCTTCTGCGTGCAGTTGGTTCTCACTGGACGAAAGTTCTGTGCTGGTTGGGAGAGAAACCGCAGCTCAGAGGAATGCAGCGGGGAACGGAGCCAGGCTGGAGCGGCGGAGCGCTGCTGTGTTTACAATAAAAAGCTGTATTTATAATATCGGGGGCTCTCTTAATTCCTCTGAGAGTATCTGCAGCCACAGCCTGGCGCTGAAGCGGCTGAGTAATGGAAGATGGAGAGCAAACGGAGGAAGGGACGGTGCGGCTCAGGCTGGAAGGTCGTGCAGCTCTTGCCGTATCCTTGTAGGGTTGCATGCATCTCACCTTGTAGGTTATTCGTGCCGTTGCTGTGCCGTGTTGAGCTTCTAACAAACTGTCATGGATTCCTGACGCTGCACAAAAGTGATTTTAAGCAGATGGGTCAGCAGAAGCGGGGTGTCGTTTCTGTGTGCTCTTTGCTTTTTTAGAACTGTGACTTTTTTTAAGGAATAACCACTGCTGGGTTTGCTGCTGGGGGAAAAAAAAACAACTCTGAGCTCTTCCCCGTGCTTCTAAAATGGAAATCGGGTGTTTGTGGGGATGTGGCAGGGGGCATGAAGCGAAGAGCCCCAGTGCGTGGAGTTGTGCTCCGTGAGTGGGACACTGCTGCTCTGTTGGCAGCTGCGACAGAAGCATTTCTTGGTGAGGAAAGAGGTGAAAATGGGCTTGGCTGCCCCGTGCCACGCTGTTTTTAGCAGATGGAAGGTTTGTTCTCATGGTTTGTAACCTGTTAACATGTGGGCTTTCGTGCAGTTCAGAACTTGATCTGGTTTTGGTTTTCTCGTCTTTTTTCTTCTCCTTTTTTTCCCCCTTACTGAGGATCTGATGGAGACATTGGAGCTGTGTAAGCTGTCATAAACACTTTTTTTAGAATATTTTTACGCATACTTCTGCCTCGCTGGAGGGAAAGCAATGCTCTGCCTCACTTCAAGCCAAGCTGCCCTTTGAACCGCATTTGGAACTTGGTTAAAAAGCTCAGGAACCGCATTTCATAAAAGCTAAGATGCTTTTATTTATGTGCTGGGCACGCAGAAAAAAGGCTCGTAATGTGTTTTTTGTTTCAGACTGGTGTGTTAAACAAAGAAAGTATTGACAGCGGCTAATGAATCGTGGGATTGTTTCTGGGCACTGAGATAGATTTACCAAGGTATTTAGATGTCTAATGCATGGGATTTTCAGAGGAGCTCGACAAGTGCTCGCCAGCACAGACACACGAGGCTCCTTCCCCGTGAGCGGAGCTGGAGACGGGCCCAGCAGAAATGTGCTGGCAAGCTGCTGGCTCTCCTGGCGCACGCAGAGCCCCGCTTTGGAGGCGCTGGCAGCAGGCAGGCTCGTGCGTGTCCCGCGCTCTCGGCACCGCCTGCCCCTTCCCGGCTTCTCCTTCCCTCCAAATATCTATTTAAGGGCTGTGGAAGGGCTGCGTTCCCTCCCTCTCTCCCCACACACGCACTGATCTCCTGCTCTGTACAGAGGTTCCCCAGGCGGTGGTCCTGCACGGCTCAGCCGCCCGCCGGTGGCTCCTGGAGGAGGGGCGGCGAGGCTCCCTGCCAGCATGGACTGAGTGCAGGGAAGGCAGGTGAGGCGCGAGGCCGGCCTGGCTCCGATGCCGTAATTATCTGCGTGCCAGGCGCCCCGCTGGGGCGTGGAGAGCAGGGCAGCGTGGAGGCAGGGCTCTGCTTTCCCACCGGGGTCTGTCAGCGCTGAGAGCTGCTGCAGCAGCTGAGCTCCTTGCCTTGTGCAAGAGCAGGCGCCGGGCTGCACGGAGCCAGAAGCTGTGGGACCTGCTCCTGGGAGACTCGGAGCTCCGGAGCCTCTTCCCACCCCACCGTGCAGCTCTGCTCTTAAAAGCTACTGAACGAGTTCGCCAGGGCTGAGCGTTTTTTGTCCTCCCAGCCTCAGTGGCTGGTTGGAAGCACCTGGCTTTTGGGCTGGGATCTGCGCCTGGGTGCCGGGCAGCCGCTGCGTTCAGGCTCTGTCCCCTGCGGGCTGGTGGCTCCTCTCCATCAGACCCAGCAGGCAGAGTTCAGAGGGGCGAGGGGCAGGCGTCCCAGCGTGGCCATAAATCTCTCTTAATGCTCTGGGTTATGAAGTAATATTTTCCTGGCTGGGACTGCTTGGATTCAGGAAATGTGCGTTCTGCTTTGAGCGTTCTGTGGCTACTGTGCTGGGCTGTGCTGCCTTGCCTGCAAGCACCCCGCATCCCGAGGGCCTCTTGGGGAGCTGCGCAGCCTCGTGTTGCACTTAAAGCTGTGGAGAAGCTCTCCAGTGACCTGGATCAGGCTCAGTCCTGTTCTGCACCAGCTGGAGCCTCCCTGCGAGCGTCCGGCCTCCCTGAGGGTTCTCTGCTCATTCATGGAGGAGGCAGCCCAGCTGGGATGTCTGCCCAGACTCAGGCAGCCAGCACAGGCTCTGGCTCCAGCACAGGTTTTGTGCTCTGCAGCTTCTTTGTGCCTTTCTTTGTCAAGGGAATGAGCGAGCTTTGCAGGGCGGTGCTGGGAGCAGCGGGGCTGCAGAGCTGGGGGTGCAGCCAGCTTCAGGGGGGCTCGTGCCATCTCTTCAACCCTCTGCTAGCACGCAGATGTGGTAGGAAAGGGGGCTTGTAGCTGCATGTAGCTGGCCCGGGAGGGTTGTTTCAAGTTGCTGCAGATCACGGATGTTAATGCCTCTTGCTGAGCCCAGCAGGAGGTCGGAGCCGCTTTGGCTTTGGTTGGCAGAGCGTTGGTCCTGCTGGGAAGGGTGCTGGGGTCACCCGGTGCAGGCAGAAGGCTGTGCTGCTGCCTCGGGGAGGCTCTCGGATGAGGTGTGGGTTTCTGGGCCAGAAGAGCCCAGGCTGCTGACAGGACCTGCAGCCATCCAGCAGGCCGACGGCATCGCTGGGACGCGTGTTCCCAGCTGCCCCCGCAGGCTGTGCCTCACAGGGCCGATGCTCAGCACCAGGGCTCTGCCTGAGGGAGGTGGAAATGGCAGGGAGGGATGGGAAAGGAGGCCGTGCAGGGAATGCCCGGCTCACGCAGCCCTTACCCAGCGTGTGACAGCCCAGGTTTGTTCTTTTGGGGTGGCTTTCTGGGCTGCGCAGGCGGCCCGTTCTTCGGTTTCTCCGTGCTCGAATAGCTTACAGGCGGTGAGCGGCTCTAAGCAGATTTGAAGGCTTCTGAAGATACTTTTATTTTTAACCTCTCTCGCTTCCATCTGTGAAGAAACTGTGCCTGCGTTGCCTACGCTTCGTGCTGCTGCTTTTAAATAAAAGTTCAAAAATTCACTTTGCTCAAAGCAAAGCTTTGAAGTGCTGCTCTGTGGGAATGGCGCAGCGCCTTGAAAGCCTTCAACTGAAAGCTGTGTTAACCATCATTTGTGGGCAGTTACCTTCAGAAAATGACTTTGTGGGGAATTGCATGGGGAGATGTGAAAGGTGAACTGTGACATTTAATCAATTTAGCAAGAAAAGGTTAAATCTGTTTGTTTTGCTCCTATTCAGGGCCTCCAGCTGGTGGTTGCAGGGTCACCCTTTTCTGTACGCAAAAGTTCCTGCATAAAGGCTGTTTTGTCCCACTTGTTGTCCTCTTGTTTGCATGAGTGCTATGAAGAGAGCGAGCTGAAGAAACAGAAGTGATCCTCTTTAAGATGCAGAGCCAGCGCCTGGCTGTGGCAGAGGGGAGGTGTTCGCTCTGCAGAGCATTCCTGCGAGCAGCCGCTGGCTCCCCTCGTGCTTTTCTGAGTGTAAATTGCTCTTAGCGTGTCCTGGCAGAGAGCGCTTGGATCCAGGGCTTGCAGCGAGCCTCGTTAGGAGGGAAGCGAGCCCTGCCTCGCTTGGATGATCCCTGCTTTGAATGCTGGCTCCTGGGAGGGCGCGGGGTGCCTGGCGGTGCGGTGACGAGCCTTCTTCTCTTTCACTGCAGGCTCTGGGTCTGGAGGAGCAGCATGCCACGCGGCTCCTGGCTGGAAACGCTCCGTGCTTTTGCCCTGCGGACTCCAGGAAACCTTCTTTTTTGGTGAACTGAACCCTGCCCTCCTTTTTTCTTTGCTGCATGCCCACTCACGAGTGCTGGATTATGTTTGTCTCCTTCTCCCTTTGCTCCATAATTTGGCTGAACCGCGGTTTCAAGCTGAGGAAAAGGGGCTGCACCTAAGCAAGCCGGGGCACTGGGACCGGGCTCCCGAGGTGCTGGTTTGTGCAGAGACGTTCAGACTGCTGATGGGGGAGAGCTGCCCCTGAGGTCTCTCCTCTCCCGCCCAAAGGACGCTGCCTCACTGTTCGGAGCCGTCTCCTCATGGCAGAGAGAATGGGCAGCACCGACGGCTTCCAGTACCGTGCGCTCTATCCGTACCGCAAGGAGCGTGAGGAGGACATTGACCTGGTGCCTGGGGACATCCTGGTGGTGAGCAAGGGAGCCCTGCAAGCCTTGGGCTTCAAAGATGGGGATGAGCAGAACCCCAACCAGATCGGGTGGATCCTGGGTGTCAATGAGAGGACCAAGCAGAAGGGCGACTTCCCCGGCACATACGTGGAGTACGTGGGGCCCGTGAAGATCTCCGTCCCTTCGCACCGACCCCGAGTGCAGAGACCCCTGCCTGCAACACCAGGAGCCAGTGGCTGCCGACTGCAGGAGGCTCTTGAGCAAGGTAAGCATCACTGCAGGCCCCCTCTGCTGCTCGGCAGATCCCTGCCAGGTGTTGAGTTGTGCAGGATTTGTGGGCTCACGCTCGGTTCTGTCCAAAAGCAAAGTGCTGTGTTCTTTGGGTGTGTTGGTCTGTGTTCATGTTCAAAGCTTTGCAGTGCTTTTTGGAACAAGCCTTGTTCCTCTCTAAGGTCTTGTTCCTCTAAGAGGTCTTTCCCTGGCCCATGACCGGCTGGATCCCCGTGGTCCCTCTCCCTGCTTTGCTGAGGGTTCTACCCAGCTCCCTCCTTCACAGAGCAAGTCCTGACCTCTCCTGTCTGCCTCCTGAGCACCTGGCACATCGCTCCTTGCCAAGAGCTGCTCAGCCCCGCTGAGATGCAGTTACTTGTCTCTGGGCAAGAGGAAAAAAATCTGGGTCTAAAAGAGAACTTCCAAGAACTGCAGCTAATTTTCATCTTCCTGGCACCCGTCTGTATCTGTGCGTGGCAGAGCCAGGACTGAGCAGGGCATGAGCACCTGGGGCAGGAACTGGGCTTGGCACGGCTTCAGCAGAGGAGCTAGCAGCCTCGGTGCTGCCCGCAGAGCTGGGAGCTACAGCTGTCCTGTCAGATGCTGTATGAAACCTCTCAGAGGCCCTAAGGAGCAGAAAGGAGCCCCTGTGTGACAGCGCGACGGCGGGGCTGGGTGTGCTGTTCCCAAACCCAGCGTCACGGCCCTGGGGATCCCACGGTCTCTGCAGGGTGCAGACGTGGCTGGGCCAGGCGCTGGGACTGGCAGCAGGAGCCACCAACTTACGTCACCCCCCTTCCAGGGATTGGCTCCTCGTGGGAGCCCGGGGCACGCTCTGCAGTGCATGTGTTGGCCTTGCCTGCACCCAGCCCTGCACGCCCTCGAGGGCTGTACTTGTGCCTTTGTGGGCTCTCTCATGCTCCTGGAGCTTGGCTTGGCAGAGCTGTGTGTGGGTGGTCAAAGCCTCTGCCCTGTGCAAGGTTGGGGGTGGAGAGCTGTGTGATGTGGAAAAGGATTTGTGCTGACGTTCCTGACCCATGGAAAAGAAACCAAAAGCCAGCCGGTTTGCTTCCTGCCCTAGGATGGGCAGCAGTGAAGGCAGGGAACGCAGTGCACCGGGTGCCAGCTGTGCCCTGTCCCTTATGGGGGGACCCCACAGCCACCCCAGCCCCGTGCACACAACCTGTGGGACAGCAGTTCAAATGCCTGAGGCCATTTTGCATGCAGCACGTTGTGTTGCTGGGGGAAGGCGCGTTTTTGCAACAGAGAAATTGTATTCGAGCCAAGGCTGTGTTATTTCTTTGTGGCCTGTGCTCGGATGAGGCCTGCTTGGGAGGTGCAGAGCTATCTCTTGGCTGCCCGCGCAGCTCAGTGCTGGCTGTATTTCTGCTTCCTGGGTCTGCCCTGACGTGGCGGTCCCTTGTCCCCCTGTCATGCAGAGCGTGCCCGTACCGCAGCCTGGGAGGAAGGGGCCCCTGCAGAGGCAGCCCTGCAGGGCAGCAAGCCCCGGTGCTTTCCGAGGCTGAATTTATGAGCTTCTGGTGTTTGCCTTCTGCAGAGAGCGTGAGCGGAAAATGCGGCTTGGAAATATTTCCGCAGCTGCCCGGCTGTGCTGTGAGTGCCCTTGTTCACTTCGGCCCAGCCCAGAGGCCTGGCAGGCTCGGGAGCTGCTGCTGGATGCAGCGTGGCTTCTGGATCCCAACGCAGGCTGCTGCCTGCTGAAACAGCACATTCCCAACTGGACCACGTGGGGAGCACAGCGTTTACCCTCCCTTCAGCCCTTCCCAAGGGTCAGGGCTGGAGCTGCCAGCCCTGTGCTCCTCGTCCAGCTGCGGTGAGGACCTGGCCTCACCCTGGGGAAAGCCGTGCTGAGCCCCATCTTGTGCCCAGCCAAGGGCATGGGCAGCTCTTGGAGCAGCCTTGTTCTGCCTTGGGATCGTCAGCAGCAGCCTGGGCCCTCCCTGAGCTGCTCCCTCCTCTGTGGCCGTTGTCTTGAAGCACAGCCCTGCGCTGTTTCGTCCCTCACTGTGGCAGTGGGGGCAGGAGGTTCACTGGGTGCTAACTAACTTGCAGCTTGTGGTGGGACCGCACTGGGTGCACGGGCAAGTTCAGGTCAGATCCGTGACAGCAGGACTGTGTTTTGCAATGCAGTGCTGCCTTTTGGTTCTGCTCCCGTGAAGCAGAGTGTGCTGGGTGTCCTCGTGGACCACTGATGTCCTTTTGCTGGGGACTGACTGGCCTGGAGGAGCCTCCTGCCTGGCTGGCACTCAGCAGGGAGCAGGGATGAGCCTGACTCTGCTCATCCTCCTGCTGGCAGCTGGGCGTGCACCCTCCTGCCCTGGTATGCGTCACACTCTGCATGGGGAAGCATGCCTGGGGCCCTGCTGTGCTGGCCCTGAAGCCATCTCACTGCAGCACATAGGCTGTGCTTTGGCAGCACCACTGCCCTGCCCCGTGATCACACTGCAGCTCCCAGCTCCATCTTCAGCTTCCCAAAAGGCACCTCGGGGCAGCTGCCCTGTATCGCAGCGCATCGCAGCCCTTCCCACGCTGCTGTGACCCTGTTACAGATCCAGAGATGGCACCAAAGTGCTGTTTGATGCTCGGCCGTGCCTGTGGTCAACGTGGGGAGGGTCTGGGAGCACGCAGGGCAGTGAGGGCTCCTGGGACACGTGGTGTGGAGCAGCCGGCTGTGCTGCCCTGACCGGTCGGTGCGGGCTGCGTGGAGCGCAGGGGCTGCCTGCAGCAATCCTGCCTCAGGGTGCCTGGTGCTGTGCCACAGGCTGTCCGCGCCCTGCAGCAGCTTGCACCGAGGTTATGGGCTAGCGGGGAGGGGGAGGCAGAGGGCTGGTTTCCATGTAAAACGAGCAATCAAGGGCAGGAATTTGCTGACGCCGCACTCTGCCTGAATCGCTGGATTAATCACAGCTCACCGCTGCGAGCTCCCCAGCCACGTTCCTCCACCAGCCTGTGCTGCGTCCGTCCTGGGCAGGGGCTGAACTGAGCCTGAATTCCAGAGCCCAGGTGACCCCTGCAGTGCCTGCCCACACGAGCTGGGCGTTCAGGGAGGTGAACTCTGCTCTGTAGTGTCATCAGAAAGCAGTACGGATCCCTCTGTGTGTGCAAACCCCACTGTGCTTTCTGGGACGCTGAGCGAGGCTGGGCTCCGCAGGTTGCGGGCTGCTTTAGGGACCAGGGCTCCCTGCAGTCTCTGCATGGCATTTGTGTGGCTGTGGCCTGGCAGCAGGGTTTGGGGACCAGGCTCTGTCTGCCTGCAGATACTGCTGTTAGGAGTGATGTTATTGTTTGTGCTCTGGCCTCAGCTCTGCTGAAAACTGTCTGCTGAGTGGGGTCTGACCTCTTCCCTTTCTCCCCAGGGTCTCCTCTCCCTGAACTTCAGGAGCAGTTCAGCCCTCCAGAGGTTGCACCTCCACTGCTGGTGAAGCTGGTGGAAGCCATTGAGAAGAAAGGTAACGGAGGGCATTGAGTACCAAGGGGCTGACACCCTCCAGAGCCCCAGTGAGAGTGGGACAAAGGCAGCTGTCTATAAAAGCTGTTAGTGTTGGACAGAACACAGATATGTGATACACAGCTGCCTGTGGGAGGGGAGCCTCCCAATCCTCTCTGGCTTCAGGTGCTGGTCCCCAGCCTTAACCCTGCTGCGTTGTCCAGCTCCAAACAGCACAGAGCTCGTGCTGCAGTGCTTGGAGTGCAGCAGGGTGCTGAAGTGCCCTGGATGCTGGGCAGGCTCTGCAGGGTGCACCCAAATCCCCGCTGTGGGGGCGCTGAACAGGGGCTTGGAGGGCGTCCCAAGGATCGAGGGGGGCTGTGGCAGCATCTGCAGGAGGGCTGCGTGAGCTGCCTGCCTCGAGTCGTGCTGCAGCCACCATCCTACCAGGCTGGCTCCAGAACGGTGCGTGTGCTGGGACTTGCACAGCTTGCAGCTAACAGCGGCGTCCTCACTCCTGCAGGGTTAGACAGCGAGATGTTGTACAGGACATCTGGCTCCGAACTGAGGCAAGCTCTAAGAACCGGTAAGAACCAGCTCTTCATGGTGAGGAGGCGAATCGGCTCAGATGGAGGAGATTAGTGGATGTGACAGCACCAGCAGTAATGCAATCCAGGCCGGGCTCGCCTGTCCCTGGCGGTTCCTGACTGCCGCACGCTGCCTGCGGGGCTGGGCTGCCCGTCCTGACGTGTCCCCCTGTCACATGCTGGGGTCGGGACGGGGAGGATTCCTGCTGCCCTTGGTGGGCAGGGGTCAGGGCAAAGGGATGCGGCACCAGCCGAGAGACCCGCGGGCCCCCAAATGAAGCCCCACGCTTCTCTCCTGCCGTCTCTTCGGGCTGCCCTGCTCTCAGGGTGCTCTGACGACAGCCTTGCGGAGGTTTCTCTGGCTCTGTCACACTTCTAATAAGCAGGAGAGGATCACAGAGCTCAGCTTGGTGGTGGAGCTGTGGCTCCGCTGTGCCTGCGGCTGATGGTCTGTGCCAGCAAGCCCCGGGAGCTGTCTGCCTCTCGGCTGAGCCTGGGCCTCTTCCAGCAGCCTGCTAGCTTGTCCCCTTTCGCAGATGTTCGTCGTGGGCCAGAGCTGGGCAGTGCTCTTGGCTCTGGCCATGCTGCTTTCTGAAGAGGCTCTCTGTGCTGTCCCAGCAGCCTGTGCCTGGTGTTTCTGGGGCAGCACGCTTCAAGGGAGACATTTTCCCTGTTGGGTTTGGTGTGTGAACAATTGGCTGATCCCCTCTTCATGCTTGTCTCTAACAATAGCGGGGAGTAAAACTCAGGCAAGTCATATGTGCCCTTGGCAGGGCTCAGCAAAAGGTGTGGGCACCCAAATCCACTAACACCCCCTCCCAGTGGAGCCTGTGCCAGCTTACTTCAGGGAGATGGGTGCTTCCAGGCAGGTTCAGTCTTCTGGTCTGCTTGACTTCCCACGAGCTGCCAGAGCTCTCAGAGTGCCCGCCTGCCATATCCCGTGATTGCTGGCAGCAGCCAGAGATTTTCTAGCTCTTTCTAGGTGCCCCCATCGCTCACTGCACTCCTGCTGCAGTGGGACACAACGCTGTGGGGTGGGTGCCAGATCTGCACCCCTCTCCCATGGCAAATTTCTGCCTTGGCAGATTGGAGCCTGGGTGACCTGGAGCCCTTTGACGTGCACTCCCTGGGCGAAGCGCTGCGAGGCTACCTGCAGGACCTGCCCTCCCCTGTGGTGCCAGTGTCTGTGCATGGAGACATCCTTCGCATCCTGCAGGGTAAGGGCTTCCCCGGCCACACTTGGGAATGGGTGCGTGGGTGAACGGATGCGTTTGGGGTAATAAAATAGGTCTTGTCCCTATGGGGTTTGTCACGTGGCCTCTGCTGCTGACAGTGCTCCCACGCTGTGACAGCCAGAGCATGGAAAGCAGTGCTGGCTGCCCAGCCGTTCCATCGTGTCTTGCTTCTCTCCCCAGAGATCCCTCAGCCAGAGAATTGCCGGAAACAGCTGCTGCTGGCCTTGGAGTCGCCTGCAATCCCACTCCAGAACACACTCACCCTACAGTTCCTGCTCCGGCATCTGGGGAAGGTATCGCAGCAGGCCGAGAGCAACAGCCTCCACCCTCAGGCCCTGGGAGAGATCTTTGGCCCCCTTCTCCTGCGGCTGCCCGGCGCCAGGTACGTGCAGCTCTCAGATCCCAGCCGTGTGCCCGGTGCTGGCCGCTGTGCCTGCCAGGACAAGGAGTCCAGGCTGTAACAGTACGTCTGCCCGCACCCCGGCCCTGCTGCACGTGGGGTTAAACTGCTGGCAGCATACAGAGGTGGGGCCCGAAGCCAGGGCAGAGCCCTTCTGCTATTCTGCACTGCAGCAGCTGGGCTGTGCCAGAATGAACAGCTGACCCTGCTGCCCCATTGCGCAGGGGGCACAGAGGAGTGCCAGGCTCTGCCTTCGATTGCTGATTCGTTCCTCTCTTCCTACAGCCCGGAGCTGAGTCCTGACTTCTCTGTGCTTTTTCTGGAGATGCTTCTGCAGACGAAGGAGTTGGAGCCAGAACAGTTGCCTCCAGGTACCGTCCCAGTAGCTGACATGCCCCCTCTCTGGGACCCGAGGCATTAGCATTTGTGCTGTGTGGGTGTGGAATCCCTGCCTCCCTGAGCAGATTGCTGAGGGCATTTCTGTAGCCCAGCTGTGCTTGGATGCCTGCTCCAGGCTCTAATCTCTTGCTCCTGGCGGTGTGGTGGCCCAGCAGGGCTTCCCAGGACAGTTACCTCAGGGAGGGGGACTCTGAGCTCCAAGGGATTGCCTCTGGCGAGGGTGTGGAGCCAGTCCCGCTTTAACCCTGCTTCAACTCTACTTCTCTTACAGCATTGCCTCCAAAACCACCCAAGCCAAAGCCCAGTGCAGCCAGCCTGGCCAATGGGAACAGTGTGCCCTTGCAGGACGCCGAGTGGTACTGGGGGGACATTTCCCGGTAAGGGGGTGGCTGGCAGCTCCTGCTGTGGATGCCCAGGCTGTCAGGTTATCTAGGGGGGCTCTGGTTGCGCCTCACAGGCTGTGACAATTCTCTGTCCCTCTCAGGGAGGAAGTGAATGAGAAGCTTCGGGACACACCAGATGGTACCTTCCTGGTGCGCGATGCCTCCAGCAAGATCCAGGGGGAGTACACACTCACACTCAGGTAGGGTGCTGGAGCCCTCGGAGAGCTCTGCTGCCAGGGGTGGAGCTGTCAGCAAGTGTCCCTATGGCTGGTGGAACACCAGGCAGGCACAAGGGGCACATCCGTGTTGGAGCAGAGCACTGGAGTGGTGATAGGCACCCTCTGCTCCCCTCCCTGCTGCAGGAAAGGAGGCAATAACAAGCTGATCAAGATCTTTCACCGGGAAGGGAAGTATGGCTTCTCAGAACCCCTGACTTTTGGCTCAGTGGTGGAGCTCATCACACATTACAGACATGAGTCGCTTGCCCAGTACAACGCCAAGCTGGACACCAGGCTGCTCTACCCCATCTCCAAGTACCAGCAGGTGAGGCCTGAGCTGCAGGAGTAATGGCTGGCCAGCACAGCCAGAGCCAGAGCATCTGTTTGCTCATCCGTCCCTGGCCCTTCAGTAGATGGGCTCCGTGATCCAGACCGTGTCCTGCAGCATCTCTTTGCTGTGCTGGACATTGCTTTGTGGGGTAATGGGCACCCTGCAGGGGGGGTGGGGTTTCATGGGGCCGACTGCCTTACAGAGGGGCTGCTGTAGGGTGGGAGCGGGTCCTGACTTGAGGCTTTGTGTACGGCAGGACCAAGTGGTAAAGGAGGACAGTGTGGAAGCTGTAGGGGAACAGCTGAAGGTCTATCACCAGCAGTACCAGGACAAGAGCTGGGAGTATGATCTGCTGTATGAGGAGTACACCCGCACTTCCCAGGTACGTGGCCCCGTGGGCTGCCCCAACGTCACCGATCACTGGCAGCCACACACTGCACAAAGGAGAGCAGAAGCTGGGCCCCCACTGCCCCGTTTGTCCACTCTGGGTTTGGGGAGACTCCCCAGAGAACTTCAAAGTGGGAATGTATTGCCAGGGACGGTGCTGGTTTGGGAAGGGAGGAGGAGGATGCTCCAGATGGGCAGAAACCTGCCCACATCCTCCCCTTCACTCAGCTCTCCCTTCTCCTCAACTCAGGAGCTGCAGATGAAGAGGACAGCAATTGAAGCCTTTAACGAAACGATCAAGATCTTTGAGGAGCAGTGTCAGACACAGGAGAAGTGCAGCAAGGAGTACATCGAGCGCTTCCGACGAGAGGGCAACGAGAAGGAGGTGCAGCGGTAAGGACTGAGGGCAGCAGCGACCTGTCCTGCTTGGGGAAGGGCTCTTGGGGCCAGAGGGAACATCCGGGCTCAGGGCAGAGCCGAGGCACGCACAGCCCTTTTCTCCAGCATGCTGCAGGCTGAAGCTGGCAGGCTGCCTCCCTCGCCTCCCCCACGTTGGCTCACAGCCCACCCTTCCTTTCTCCCAGGATCCTCATGAACTCAGAGAAGCTCAAGTCTCGCATCACGGAGATCCACGACAGCAAGATGAAGCTGGAGCAGGACCTGAAGAAACAGGCCTCGGAAAACCGGGAGATCGACAAGCGCATGAACAGCCTCAAGCCAGACCTCATGCAGCTGCGCAAACTGCGGGACCAGTACTTGGTGTATGTAGTGCCTGACCCGCAGGGGGCTGGGAGGGAGGCCCCGCTCCCCTGCAGCCCGTCCAGCTGGTTCCTTGAGGGCTTTGGGGTTTGTCAGACCGGCTCTTAGGGCTGCTGTGTGCAGGAGCGAGGAGCCCTGCAGCCTCGGGGCATGGCAGCTCCTCAAAGGGGGAGGCTGCTGCCCTCTGGCGATGGCTGCTGGGTGAGGGCTGTCTGGCCTGGGCACGCTGCCTGCTGAGCTCTGCTGCTTCTTCCCTAGGTGGCTGACGCAGAAGGGCGCCCGGCAGAAGAAAATCAACGAGTGGCTGGGTATCAAGAACGAGACGGAGGAGTGAGTGTCCCTGCTCGTGTGTTGGGGGCTGTAGGAGCGCGGCTGGTGCAGCCAGTTCTGCCTGTTTGGGGGCCTTGGGCAAGTCCCATCTCCCTGTCTGGGAGCTGAGGCCGCCTTCCGTGCCAGGAGTGATGGCAGCTGGCTGGGGGAGGGAAGACGTGGGGGCCACACGTCCAAACTGAAGGGTCCTGACCCCGACTGTGCTCAATTGCAGTCAGTACTCCATGATGGATGACGAGGAGGAGCTGCCCCACCACGAGGAGCGGACGTGGTACGTGGGGAAGATCAACCGCTTGCAGGCAGAGGAGATGCTGTGCGGCAAACGGGACGGCACCTTCCTGATCCGTGAGAGCAGCCAGAAGGGGTGCTACGCCTGCTCCGTGGTGTGAGTACCCCGCAGTGCTGCGTGTGAGGCTGCAGCCGCGTGGGGAGCACGGGATGGGGAGGTGTTGGCTGTGCTCCCGTGCTGCTCTGCCCTTCTCTTGCCAGATGCTGGCGCTGGTGGAGGCATCAGCTGGCAGGCTGGGCTTCTCCAGAGTCTCCTGCCTGCCTTGGCTCCTCATGCCAGGGCCAGATGTGTCTTTGGGCAGCTCCGGTGGTGCCAGCTTGCGCTCTGCTCTTGCTGTCCTAGCAGGGCTCCTTCGCATGCCGCTAACCCGCGTTCCTTCTCTCCCTGGCAGGGTGGATGGTGACACCAAGCACTGCGTGATCTACAAGACAGCGACTGGCTATGGGTTTGCAGAGCCCTACAACCTGTACGCCTCCCTCAAGGACCTGGTCTTGCACTACAAGCACACGTCCCTGGTGCAGCACAATGACTCCCTGAATGTCACGCTGGCTCACCCGGTCCTTTCCCAGCCACCAGCCAGATGAACAGACCGTGCACAACACAACAGCTGCCTTCAGCTTCTCCCCAGAGCGCTGCTTTCTGGCTCTGGACTCTTGCACCCTGTATAGTTGAGTCTCTGTGCTCCTGCCCCTCCAGAGCATCTGAGATGTCTGTGACCGTTCCTGGTGTCCCTTTTGGTCAGTAGCTGAAACCCGTGTTGGCTGATGGGACAAAAAGGCTGGAATGTCGACTCGCAGCGGCCTCCAGCCCTTACGAGGTGGGATCTAGTTGTGATTGAATTGCTGTGGATGAACGCAGCCCCCTCCCCTTCCCCAACAAACAGGTCAGATCACCTTTTTGCTGGCAGGTTGCCCCGCTATGCATCACCGTAGAGCTAGATCCCAATTCCTCTGCACTGTGGTGTCATTCCCTGCCCAGCTGAGCAGCACTGGCACATTCTGAGCGAGGGGATCTGCTGGATCCTGGAGGAGGAGGAGGAGCCTCCGCTGAGCATGCGTCCTCCACTCCCACTTCCCCCTTCCCTCGGTGACTTTGCAGGTGGGGGTGGGAGCTGCTGTGTGGTACGAGGGGTGCTGCTCTTCTGTGCAGAGACTCATTTCAAAAAGAAGGCGGTGTCCTCCGTGGGGCAGCAGGTGTGCTGGGAGGAGGGCTTCTTGGCGAGGTCCCCACGCCATCCTGTGCCCCATCTCGCTGTCTTGTTCCCTGGTGTCATAGCCACCTCTGTAGTGTTGCTGTCTGGGGAGGGAGGATGTGGTTTGTGACGAATCTCTCACCTTAGTTGTGCCAACTAAGCTGTGAAGTCCGTGTTGGTACCCGTGTTTTTCCCGGCAGAATCCGTGGGATGCACAGCTCTTTGTTTCTGGCTGTCTTTGGTGAATCTCTGCGAGTGTAACCCGTTGAAGCTGACTGTAGCTCTGTAAATACGGTTCTTTTTGTCATTGGCTGCTTACCTCATCCTGCTGAGCTCCCACTACGACATGCGAGCGCGTGGCAGCGGCTGGGGGCTGCTGCAGCTCGGGGCAGGAGGGCTGGGAGGCTGACGCACACTACGAGCCCTGCACAAAATGAAGGACCTCTGCTGCAGGAGGGCGGCGTTTCAGCTGGGCCTGGGGCCTTGGCAAGTAGGGATGTTTGTGCACCACAGCCAGCTGTGTGTGCAGAGCACTTCTGTTCGTGAGTACTGTGTGGGGATGGTTGTGGGGCTGCCCGTTGCGGCTGGCTGGCACAGGCAGTGCTTGGGGCATCTCTTTGGAAAAGGCTGAGTTCAGAGGGCCCCAGGGCAGCAGAGGAGGTGCGGGGTGGAACCTGCAGGGTCTTTAACAGGGCTCTGAGTTGGTGGCTTTTGCTTTACTGTATCACCCTGTCTGCCCGGCTTGAAGAAAGCATTAATCGTGCTCTTGATCTGCCTGAGAGGCTCCTTCCCTTGCAGAGGCCGCGTCCTCAGGACAGGCTGGTGGATGCTGGAGGCTTTGCTGCTTCTGCTTGGTGTCACGATGGGCTGCGGGTCCTCAGTGCTGCAGTGCATTTGTGTGTGCTCTGCCTGCATCCCATCCTCCTGTCTGTGCACTGCCTGCAGTGGGGCATGCAGCATTCCCATGATCAGCTCTGCTGCTCGCATTGATCCAGGCTGCTCCTGGATCCTTCTTGGATCTGGGATTGCTGGTAGAAATGTTACGTTCCTGTTGCTTGTGGCAGCTCTCCTACCCCAGCTGTACAGACCCCATTCCTTGCTCTGTGTGCCCTGCATGGGCCCTGGGCTGTGTGCTGGGGCTCCCCTGCTCTGTCACTGTTTGGTGCTATCGCTCGGGGGGGTCACACGGCGATCAGTGATAATTAACAATTAAGGGAACGGTTTGGGCTGGGACACGAGAGCTCAGCTGAGCAGTAGGGCTGGCAGCCCCAGTGCTCAGAGCCCTCCTGTGTAATAATTATTGGAGGTGATTTATTGAGTCACTCGCGCTCCATCGACAAGGAAAAAAACAATATAAAAATGTCCTAAGAGAGGAGGAATTTTAGGGAGAATTACCATTGCAGGCCCAACCCGAAGCAGGAGGACGACACTGCTGTCTTTTGGGCCCAGGCGGTGGCTGAGTCTCTCCCCCCATAGGGAGGGATGCACACACTCGGTTGTACCGAGGGCTTCCATGGGAAACGTTCTTCCAGGAGTGAACTGTCTGCAGCCAGCTCAGTTCAGCTCAGTTACTCCTATTCTTGCTTCTGCTCTGCAGCGTGTTTATCAGCGGCCATCCAAACGGATCCGCAGTCTGCAGCCTCAGCAAACAGCACAGAGTGCAGATCAGTTTGGTGATGGCCTCCCTGAGCACAGCCAGCCTCCCTCTGGGGGCTCTCAGTTCGGCCGGAAGGCTGTGGCTGCATCGCTGTGAGAGTTGGAATTGGGCATCGCTCAGAATCAAACCCAGCTGCCCCCCGGCCCCTCTGATAGCAAACCAAGCTGGAACAGCAGGAGGTTCATTTTCTGCTAAACTTCTTCACCCTTGACAAGAGACACCGAGCCCTCATGGGGCTGTGACACCCCAGAGCTTTGTGCCGGGCGCCCGTGCTGTGGGCTGGCAGCAGGGGCGGCTCCTCCAGCCCCTCCTTGTCCCCCCAGCGCCGCCTGCTCTTCTTCAGCCGCTCCCAGCGCTTTGCTTGGCCCGTGCTTTGCTGCCCAGGGAATTCCAGCTTCCCGTGACGGCGTTTTTTACCCTCCCAGCCGTTTTTCTGCTTCTCCTCACGCCGTCCCTCCCTGCTGTGCAGCCGCAGCCTCTGTGAGCTCAGCAGCAGTCGCGTTGGCCCCGCTGCGTCGTCCAGCCCTGGCACGCAGCACCGTGGCTGGGGACGCGGCCCCTTGGGGCTCTGCTTGCAGCACTGTGTGGTGAGGAGGTCCGGGCCTTTCCCAGGGCTGCCGTTCCTCCAGCCGTGCTCTCAGAAACGCTCCTTTTCCCTTCTTTCCCCTTCAGGTGGAAAACCAAACCCTGAGCTTCCCGCAGCGCAGCTCCCCCGGAATAAGCTAGTTGTGATTTGTCTATGATGCTTTTTGCTCGTGCTGTCTGGGTAGTGCCGTGCTTGGTGGCCCTGGGCTGTGCTTTGCTGCTTCTGACCCGCATGTCCCCCCCTCCCCCCGCCCCACGTGCCCCCGTCCCACGGGCACAACGCGGCCGTTCCGCTCCCGGGCGCAGCGCAGCCCTGCTCGGGTTGAGCCCAGGGCTCTGCCCGGCTCTGCTCGCTTCGGGTCGGCTCGCGTTGCTCTGTTCCCAGCTCTGAGCCCCCCGGTGTCACCCCCGATGGCGCTCGCATCGCAGGGGGGTGGTGGGGGTGGCAGAGGCGCCCCGACTGCTTTGTGCTCGGAGAGGACGTGGCGGCTGTCAGCGCTACCGAGATGTTAGTCCTTAGCTATAGGCAATAATCCGTACTCTAACTCGCCACTTCAGCTGTTTGTTACCAGCAGTAGTTCTCTATGCTCTTTCTGTTGATGTTTACTAATGTAAACCCAGTATTTGTTACTGTAAGAGAATTTTTTGTACGGTACTTAAAAAAAAAAAAAAAAAAAAAAAAAAAAAAAAACGGAAAAAAAACCCCCACAAATAAAACAGAGTTAATGAGATCACAGGGCTTTCTTTGGGGTGGCAGCGAGTCCCCAGGGGAACTGAGATGGGAGGAGACTGAAGTGGAGCTGAGCCCAAAGGGGCGAGAAGCAGCCGGAACCGCCTGGCTGCAACCCGCGGGGAAGCACCAACTTCCACCCCGATCCCCGAAGGGCTGGGGGCCGGGCAGGCAGCGGGGCTGGGCGCTCAGAGCGGGGCTGGGCTGCTCCCGGCTGCCGGCAGGTTTCGGTGCTGCTCAGGGCCGCGTTTCTGCCCGTCACCTTTTGCAGCCGGTCCGTGCGGGAGGAAGCGGCGACAGCCGTGGGGCTGGGGGGTGGCTTTGCCCCAAAACCCAAACGGCAGAGCCGTGCCCCGGAGCCTCCGCCGCCCCATGGCGCGTGCTGTGGGGCATCCACAGCCCCACGTGAGTCGGCGGCGTCGGTGTCACATGAGGAGGCCGGTTGCGCCATGCAGGAAGGGAGTGCGGAGGCGGGTGCAGGCGGGCTTTAAAAGCCCCAGCCGGGACAGGCTCGCCTCTGCGCTGGCTCTCAGCCACCCTGCCGTCCCCATGGCCTCTGCTGTGCCGCTGGCCCTGCTGGCCGTGGGGCTGGGGCTGGGGTTGGCCCTGCCCGGCTGTGATTACCCGACCCACCTCTGGTGCAGCTCACGGGAGATCGCCGTCGCTTGCCAGGTCAGAGCCGCGGGGCCGGTGTTGGTGCCATCTGGGGACGCAGCTGCTGCTGTGCGAGGCTGGGGCGTGCGGGGCTGCAGCTGCACACGGTGCTCACACCTGGTGCTGGTACCCGGTTCGTGCGCTGGCTCTGAGCAGGGATGCTTGGGGTCCCGCATCCAGCAGCACTCCCTGCCACGCACGGGGAAGAGCTGTGCTGCAGTCAGACCCTGTCCCATCCCCGGGCTCCGTTGTCACTTCTTTTTCAGCACGAAACAGCTTTGCAGCCCGTTCTGTCATGAATCGATGCTGGCACCGCTAACGGCGGGTCCGGCAGCACTGGATGGGCTGCAGCCCACATGGCGGTGGGTGCTGAGCCCCTGCTCAAGCGGGTCCAGACCCCACTGGCTGTGGTTTTCCCCAGAATACATGGCGGAAGTTCCTGAGGAAAGCCCCAGCACCACACGCACAATCCTGCAGCTGCATCAAACCTCTGCGGTTCTCACTTCCCTCCCCGCGCACGCAAGGCTCCGTCCTGCCCCATCCCAGCAACTTTCCCCCACGCTGTGCAACCGCAGGTGGCTGCAGCCGTACCGTGGCACAGCCCCCAAACCCCAAACCCTTTCACTCACAGGCAGAGAGCCGCTGTGCCAACCTCTCGCGCCCGACAGCTGCTCCCGTGCAGCTGAGTCTGTACTATGAGAGCCTGTGCCCGGCGTGCCGGGTCTTCCTGGTGCAGCAGCTCTTCACCACCTGGCTGCTGCTGCCCACCGATGTCCTGAACATCACTCTGGTGCCGTATGGCAACGCTCAGGTAGGAGCAGCTGCAGCCCTCTGCTGAGTGCGCACCGCCAGCCGCGCTCACACCGCTTCATCCTGCAGGAGAAGAACGTCTCTGGGAAGTGGCAGTTCCACTGTCAGCACGGCTTGGAGGAGTGTTTGGGCAACATGCTGCAAGTGAGCCAGGCTGTCCCTGTGCCCGTCCTCATGGGACGGTTTGAGGGATGCTCACCACATCCCCGCATCCCCGCAGGCCTGCCTGATGCACGAGGCCGAGAACTTCACCACCTATTTTCCTGTCATCTTCTGCATGGAGTCGGGCTCCTCGGCCACCAAGAACCTGAAGGCTGTATGACACTGTCTCCCCCTCCCTGCCCCAGGGCTGCCCTCCGTGATCTTTAAGGTCCCTCCCAGCCTAAAGGCACTCTATGATGCTGTGATCCCAGTGCCTGCAGGTTTACGCCCCGCAGCTGGATGCAGGCCGCATCACTGCCTGTGTGCAGGGGGAGCTGGGGGCCGCCCTGATGCACCGCAACGCCCAGCTGACGGACGCTCTCGACCCGCCGCACCAATACGTCCCCTGGGTCGTCATCAACGGGGTAGGGGGGGCTCAGGGCTCGGAGGGGGGGCCGTGGGGATCCTCCCTGTGACGAGCAGCCCCACCTCTCCCCGCAGAAGCACACGGATGAGCTGCAGGCGGAGGCCCAGAGCTCACTGCTGAGGCTGGTGTGCCAGCTGTACCAGGTGGGACGGGGACGGGGACGAGACGGGGGGCCGGCGCAGCCAGGGGGCTCTGGGACGTGCTGTGCTCCCCCCGCCCGGCACTACCGTCAGCTGTGTGGCAGGGGGACAAACCTGAGGCCTGCAAGGACACCGAGAGCCCGAAGGCCGGGGCTGTCTGCAGGCGCTGAGGCCGGGTCTGCAGGGCCGGAGTGGATGCAGGCGGCGGGGAGCACCGCGCTGCGAGCGAGGAATAAAGAGAATAATCGTGTAAGGAAACGAAAAGAGCGTCCAGCGTGTTGTGTGGGGACGGCGAGGGGTCTGCTGAGGGCCGGAGCACAGCCCTGCGCCATGGCGCTGCCCTGCGCAGCGCTTCTGCCTCGGTACCTGTCATGGCGGCCACCGGAAGCGGAAGTGACGCGTCACGTGACGCCATCCCT